>NW_009709759.1:89304-125013 GCF_000703405.1 Apaloderma vittatum
AACAGTCCATGAAGTGTAAGTGTGACTCCAAAGGAAGAGTGGTCCCAAAGGAGCCATGACTGAGAAGAGCCGATGCCTTGTTTTTCTTGGTCTTGTAGTCCCTCTAGGAAGTTTGCTGGAATTTGAACCCACTTTGCTTTGTACTCTACTCTTCCCTTAGCATAACCTATGAAATTAGCCTTTGTGGGAGTGAACAAGGGAAATCAGCCCAAGGGATGAAATTTTGGTCCTACAGTTCATATCCTCTTGAAAAGGCACACTGAAACTTTCTCTCTTGAGCACACCAACCCAATAAGTTGCTAGATTGTTTCTACTCTTTCTTGGACCATCTACATTTCGTTAATGAATACTTGAACGTTTAGCCTTGTCCAGTATTCAGTGGAAGTCTTTTAAGGGAAAACAACCTAAAATAGCCAGGACCTGAAAAGCTGAGATAATCAAGTGTATATACTCCCTGTTGACCTAATCATAAACACAGGCTTCCCCAACTATTGTCCAGCGTGGAGAACATATCTAACCCTTTAACTCTGCTCCTTTACAGGCACCAGTCTTCTCACATTGCTTTCCCCAAACTCTCCTTGCTTCCCTCCACTGGAAGATGGACCATCCTGCTAGTGCATCCTTACCTCTGCTTTTTGCATAGCAATGTGAACTTGTCAGCTTTGGGATAGGTACTTTCCAGTAGTCCAGCATTCAGCCTGAAAATGATATGTCAAACCCTTGGACAATGCTGAGAAGTGTGTTGTTGCTAGAGTCCTGGCTGAGAGGACATCCAGGGCATAGACCAGTGCACAAACATCTAAAACGATGGTTTGCCAACAGCCTTGCTCAGCGAAGCAGCCATCAGGCAGCGGGTGGGAGCTGGATGACTAGATGGACATCGATGGAGATGGATTTGAGGTTTATAACTGTTTATGATTATTCACCACAGTGCAGCAGTTGACAGCTCAGGGATCATCACCCAAGAAAGAAGCAGTGTCTGAGTTTTTCAGCTTGGCTCCTTCTAGATAAAATACCTTTAATGTAATAACAATATGTTGGCTGGGGTTCAGCTACTCAAACTTATTTGCCCAGGATTCCCTCCACACCTGTGTCTCCTGAGCTCTTGGGCTCCTGGGCTAATTTAAGTACCCTGAGCAAGTACCTGCTACATCCCATTCATGTGCCCCATTGCAGTGTAAACCTCACTTATGTGGTCCCAGATATCCTTCTCTGCCTTCACTGTTTCATATTCGTTTTGCTTCAGCTGAACCTCACTTATTATTTCCAGCTGATATTCCTAACCTCTTCCCTTCCCTTGCTGTTGTTTTTCTGCCTTCACCGCTGCTCCGCTCAGTTTGGTTATTAAAAGTACCTGTAATTTTCTTTATTATTAGCAGAGTAAAAACCAAATCTGCTATGCTCCACACCACCATCATCTCCAGGATATCTCCATTTAACTCCAATCTTAGGTGACAAATATTGCCTTTTTTTTACAGACCCATAGCCATGACAATGCCTCCCCCCGAGTTGATTTGAATGAGTTTTGCTTCAAGTAAGATTTCCCAAGAGATGTTAGGAAGTGCTTCTATAACTGTGTCAATGTGAATAGATGTGTATTCATCCAGACGAACACTGTGCTGTAACAACCATGGGTATTTCGTACTGTCTTGAGGGGAAATGTGTCTGTTGCAACGAAGCCAGCAGAGCTTGAGCTGAGCTTCAGATGGAACTGGGAAACCGTGCACTAATTAGTTAATTGGCTGAAGGACCCTCCATCGCGTTGGCTGGATTTAATGTATAAATTGGCCCTCATTTTGTGCAGAAAAAAAAGAAAAAAGCAAAAAAAAAAGGCAAAAAAAAAAAGTAGCTTTTCAAAGCCGTAGACCTTGTTGATCCCAATTTTACATTCAGTTATCCCAGTATTGTACTGACAAGAGGCTGCTGAGGTTACTTTGTACTCAGGAATATTGTTCAAGCATAAAATCAGGAGTGAAGTCTGAATCGCATCTTTCATGCTCGGCTATGACTTCAGTTTGCTTTGTTGTGAAAAGACAGCGTGAGTCACTGACTCAAACAGAGGAGCCACAAGTATCCCTTTTTTACATGAGAAAAGCACATGTTTTTGGAGGGAGACTGGAGAAATCTGCACACAACCCAGAGACTTGTGACTGGCCCATGTCCCAGCTCATCCAGAAAGTGCTTCTTCTGTCACTACTGCCACACAGTGACTCATCCACTTGGTGGGGAGATGTTGTGGTCAAGCACATCTCCTTTTGGTTTACTCCCTCTACCACACACACATGGTTCTCATAAGGCACTTTCCAGAGTAATTGAGACATATCCAAGTTAATGTTGTTTAGCTCTGATTTTTTTTGGGGGGGGGAAACAATAATTCTTAGTGTATGGAAAGAAAAACTTTGGGCCTTTCTTGGCATTTGGGATTTTGAGATGTTTTATAATAACATGATGCAGAAGGGAGGGGTGGGTCTGTAATGTGAAGCAGAGTAAAGATCACAGTAATGAGGATTAGGAGGGAAGAAAAAAGTAAGACACAGAATCAAACCATCGTAGAATAGTTTAGGTTGCAAAAGACTTTGAAGATCATCAAATCCAGCCACTAACCTAATATTGACAGGTTCACCACTAAATCATGTCCCTAAGCACCACACCTACATATCTTTGAAATACCTTCAGGGATGGTGATTCCACAACTTCCCTGGGCAAATCGTTTCAACGCTTGATAACTCATCCAGTGAAAATTTTTTTCCTAATATCCAATCTAAACCTCCCTCAGTGCAACTGGAGGCCATTTCCTCTTGTCCTCATGTCCTATCACTTTTTACATGGGGGAAGAGACCAACCCCCACCTTGCTACAATCTCCCTTCAGGTAGTTGTAGAGAGTGAGAAGGTCTACTCTCAGCCTCTTTTTCTCCAGGCTCAACAACCCCAGTTCCCTCAGCCACTCCTCATCACACTTGTTCTCCAGACCCTTCACCAGCTCTGTTGCCCTTCTCTGGACACACTCCAGCACCTCAACTTCTCTCCTGTCATGAGGGGCCCCAAACTGAACACAGGGTTCGAGGTGTGACCTCACCAGTGTTGAGTCCACACAATTCTTGATATGGGCCAGGATGCTGTTGGCCTTCTTGGCCACCTGGGCACACTGCTGGTTCACCTTCAGTTGCTGCTGACAAACACCCCCAGGTCCTTTTCCATCAGGCAGCTCTCCAGCCACTCCTCCCCAAACCTGTAGCACTTCTGGGGCTTGTTGTGACCAAAAGGCAGGACCCAGCACTCCTACAACTGTCCTTGGCCCATCCATCTAACCTGTCCAGGTCCCTCTGTAGAGCTTTCCATATCCTCATGCAGGGGATCTCCTAAAAACATAAGTGTTAATGATTTAGAGATTTTTTTTGTGTGTAGGGAATTCATCTGCAAAACTGTAAAGAGAATCATGAAAATTACCTAGGAAATAAAATTTGTGTATATGTAATGAGGGTGAGAATCTAAACTGATGTCAGGGAAATCACAGCAGAAGAATAAGTGATGATTAGAGCCTCTCTTATTCTGCAAACCTGCCAATATTGTATCTTCCAAAAGCACAGTGATAATTTATGCTATTGAAAAAGATAAAGGACCAGATTTCTTCTGTGTATGATGCCAGGAAGGGTCAAACAAGACTAGGTACTAATGCTTTTCTGAATGGCCTACTCTCTGTAATTCCTTACACAGAGTGTCTGCAGCATTTAATCAGACTGTAGGATCAAGCTTATTACATTTCATTTTATTTATGGCAAATTTCAGTAATGCCATTCAAACAGTAACCTACAAGCTTGAGTTTTTGTGCGCAGTAAAAAAGTAACAATTTGCCCAGAATATTCTCTCAGTCACTAAGAGCCTGATTTTCAGAGATACAGTCTTTCAAGAACGACAAACATTGTGCATTTTCTCAAAATTGAGGTTCCAAAAGCTCCTACATTGCAAATCCCTGATATCTATCTTTTTATGCATCTTCAGATGCAAAACATACAGAAGTGCTTGAAAAGCTTTACAAGAAGAGCTTAGGCACCTGATTCCCACAGAAACCCAGTTGATGTTGAGTACCACTCCCCTTTTGCATTTGCCCACTTTATCCTTCCTAAACAGATTATAATGAGTGATTTTAATATTCCAATCATGCAAATCTTCCCCCAAGATTTCAATAATGCCAACAAGGTCTAATGTATACTCATAAATGAGCTATTCCAATTCCAATTCTTGTTTATTACTCAGACTCCCAGCATTAGAGTATAGGCAATTAAAGAATTTCTTCTCTTCACATCCCTTGGTGTCTTGATTAATTTTGTTCTTGACATCTTAATTTCATGCTAAATGAGTGTTCATTCATTCCTCCTTTTCCGCCTTCCCTTTTGCTTAGTTTAACACTCTCCTGACTACTCAGCTTGACACCTTGAAGACCATCAAAACTCTGTGGCTTTATTTTCTCACCGAAGTAGGTCATTGCATTTCTTACAGCCACAAATATCTGCCTCACTCTGCTTAAGTCTAACAGTATTTCTTTTTCAGAGGCTTTTGCTTTCCTCTGCTCATTGGACATGAGACTTCTGAACAGAAGATCCATCTACATATCCAGGAACTCTTCAGCCATCTTCGGTCTCTCATATGGATCATAAAAAGCGTGCGCCACCAGCAGTGGGAACCTTGGGCACCATGCCCATTCACCCTTGCAGTAATACAGCACGATGGGTCTTAGAAAGAAATAGCAAATGGCTTCTTTGTCTCTGGGAATTTTGAATTCTGAACATAGTGTCTTTGCCACAGCTGACAGGATCTGTGTGATCTCAGTGTAGACACATCAGAGGCAGATTTCTCCATCTCTACCTTTATAGTCAGAAGAGAGAAATAGGACCTTCTGGGGAGAAATTAATCAGAATTAGGATAGATGAATCATGTCTAGAAAATGCCTGTTACTCTCTATGGACGAGGATGAACCCTTCAGCTGTAGTTTTCTGTAACTCAGACCTGAAATGCACTCCTGGGGTCATTTCTACCCCATGACACTGCTCCACAAACAGTATTCCAGGTTTCATTTGAGGATCTCTGCTCTGACATATGTTCAGGTTCACAGATGTGCATTCAGAGAGTGCATTATTTCAGGTACCATACAAAAGCACAGTCAAAGGCAGCCCATTCTCTAAGGAAACTGTAATCTAAATGAAATCTTCTATTCCTTTCCCTTTTCTGCCATGCTATAATGCAGAATAACTTTTTAAAACATGTAAACCTTTTCTTCTCATTTTGCAGATCATGACTGTTTCTCTGCCTGACCATCCGAGGTGTTAAAAAAATGAATATATCCCATAAGCAGAGCATGCTAAGTTAAAAATAGACCAGATTCCACTGCTGACATGCAACAGCCACGTGCATATGCCTGTGCAAGACAGGCTTTTGATCTTGGAGCATCTCCAAGCCAGGTATTTCAAGTTCCACTGATAGAAACCTGTTGTGGGGTGCAGCTGTTGCCATTGAAACTAATAACCGTGTGGAGTGCTGGGATGGTGTAATGACTGACCTACACCAATAAGCGCTCCCAGCAGCTCCACAGAGATGAGCATTGGTGTGGGACGTGCTCTCAGTCCTGCCTGCCCACCCTGTGTTATTAGCTCAAACATGGAAGGAACCAGGTGAAGCAACTAGCTTGTGTTTGTGGCAGAGGAGATATACGTGAGCTGCTGATGTCCTGTTGAAATGCGTGCTTGTGGGAGAGCCACAGCAGATTAAGTTGCTGTCCTGCAGCAGTGATTTACTTTGACTTGATTTAATTTGTGCAGGTGCTGATTAGAAGAAGTGCCTGCAAAGTCTGCAGCCAATAGCTCAGCTGAAGGGACAGACAGATCACCTTGAATCTGTGATTGCTCAGAAACAGACTCTTTTTCCATGTGGATGTTTTTTTTCAAAATAGTGTTTAAAGATTTTTTTTTCCAGAGTTTTTTGTTTGGGGCAAAACAGATGTCCATAGAACCATCTCACAGAAACATAGCTGGTAGAAGCAGAGGTTTAAAACCGTTTCAGCTGTGCAAATAGGAACATGTCCATGATAATTTGTTCCTTGACCCTATTCTTTTCCATTCTATCCTGATTTAATGCTCAAACTTCCACAGGTGGTGTTCAAAATGGAATCTGTCCTTTTTGCTCCAAGGAGCAAAGATTTGCAGATGAGTCTCTGGAGACTTGAGCCAAGCTCAGCTCATGAATTTTTCTTGTTCATGCTTCTGGTGTTGGAGATGTTAGAGCTTGTTTGAGTGAGGTGGGATTAATCTCATCTAGCTTTCAGTGTGGGACTTAGCTTGCAGATCAAGTTATCTAAATTTCAGTGTCTCTGTCCATGTCTTTCTGTGCAAGTTGTGACTCTAAATTCCTATGATAGTCAATGTACATGTGGAATGGCATCCAGTTGCGTAGGCATGGGGTCTAGTGCTGGTTCTGGGTGGTCTAAAGTATCTTCCTGGCCTCTAGAAACACACTAAGAAGGTAAAAGTCTCCCTGAAATCCCAGCCGCATCTCTCAGTCCCGCATGGGCACTTCTGGTTTATTCAAAACACTTCCATGGTTTGTGGCTAAACCATGATGTGACATTAGCTCAGTCAGTTGAGCGTGGTGCTGATAACACCAAGGTCACGGGTTCGATCCCTGTTCGGTCCCCATGTGTTGCCTGATCTAGTTGAGAAGTGTCCCTGCCTATCACAGGGAGGCTGGATTAAATTATCTCTAAGGTCCCTTCCAGCCTAGGCCATTCTATGATTTATGTAGGAAAATAACTCTTTTGATCTTTAGGAAGAAATTCTTCACAGAAAGAGTGGTCAGACACTGGAACAGACTGCCTAAGGAGGTGGTTGAGTCGCCATCCCTGGATGTGTTCAAGTGTCGTTTAGATGGGGTGTTGGGTGATATGGTTTAGGGATGAACTTGTAGTGTAGGGTCAATGGTTGGACTCGATGATCCCAAGGGTCTTTTCCAATCTGAATTGTTCAATGATTCTATGATATCTCTTTGCAAAAAGGGCAGTGATATTTTTTCCCTGGTCTTGTTCCTCTTGGCTGTGTGGGACTCACTGGAGAGAGCATGTACTCAGTCCTCACTCAGGGTCTGATACTTAGAGGATCTATAAACCATGCAGTGATTAGCAAGTCCTATTATATCTGCATCTGTGTTCATGGAGGAAAAAGCTCCTGGGACCATGCACAGAGCAGGACTGCAACAGCTGAAAAGATTCAAAAAAAACCCAGAGGGAAGTCAATGTGGTCAAAGGGAACTCCTGAGCCTTTTCTAAGCTGGTTCCTGCATCTTCACAAGTTAGAAATGCTTTGACAGCATAACACTGGAAACCACAAGACTGCACCCTGGAAAACTCTTTCTAAAGCAATTAAGTCAAACTGTGCTACATGGTGTTAATTTAGAATTTCAATTAATGCATACAATTTGCTGTCAGCTTAGGCCAAGTCATTTTCTCCAGCCAAAGCTGCCCCTTGCTTGACTGTTTGCTTGAACAACATGAAGATGGAAGCAATTTGTTAGCATAATCTGATTTAATATGATGACTAATGATTTTCAGATGAAAGTATGGATTGGGTTTGTCAGGCTGATTATATCTGAGGCACCGACTGAAAAGGAGACCGGCCATTTCGGCTTGATCAATACAGACTTACAGGACCTGAGCTGGTCCTTGGCATTTCCAGGGTAAATTCAAAGTCACTTCTCTTCATTAGCTAAGTGCAGGATGGATCCATTCTGCTGTCTGAGGCAGTCTGAGTCCCCCACTGCCCTGAGGTAGGTCCTGCTCATGTGTGACTCAGATGGAGACTGCATTCCTGAAAAACCACCCTACCACTTGTTTTGCCCTCCTAGTAATGCTGCTGGCTTTGCAAATCAATTCATCAGGAAACTGAGGCTTTTCGATTGTGGGTTGAGTTTTTTTATGTTTTGGGGTATTTTTGGTTTAGCTTTGAAGGATTGTCATTACATCAGTGGTTCTTGTCTCCGACATTGTTGATGGCTGACCCTACACACTATAGAGCAAAATGAAAGGTTGTGCATGATGTCCAGGAGATCATTTCTCTGAATACCCTTCTGTACTCTCCCCCTTGGCCTGTAGTTTTACCTCGACTCATATAAATATTGGCATTTACCAGGCACTTCTATTTGTGCTTTCAGTCCCTACTGAAAAGGCTTGATGTTTTTCATGTGGGTTTGCCTGGACTTTTTCTCAGCTCTTTTCTTTATACCCAGCCTTTTTCTGAAGATTCTGTAAGAAAGAACACCCTTTTGTAAAGCTTTTTCTTTCCTTTTTTTCTTTTTTTTTTTTTTCTTCTGGAAACATTAACTCCCTGCATGGATATTCTGGGAACTTTTCAGTGTTCTTTTGCTGAGTGACACAAGGAACTAAAAGAGGAACATTATCTCGTCGAGGCAGCGAGTCATTGTGCTTGCTTCTAAAAGCTGATCTTGTTTTGTTTGACTTGCTAGCTGTTTTATTCTGGCAGTGGTACACTGGAATATCCTTTGCTAGCTCGGTTGTACTTGCTTCTCTTCCTTTTAATTCCATTTCTCTTGCAGTCAGACTGTCCTCACTGTGAGCAAACCTGTCAGCATCTGGCCCATTAATAATGACTTGTTACGAAATAAAAATTAATCAAGCACTGAGATTACTGCACAACATTTCCCAGGACTTATTATCAAGAATGATTGTACAGACATCTTGTTGCACGGGGGTAGATTGCAGTTTGGTCGGAATTAACTCACAACAGCTGCTTTATTACTGTGATGCATTATTATTTATGTGGGATGAAAGATGTGAATGGCACTTGAGAACAACAGATCTCTGCACAGAGAGGTTTACAGGCTAAGACAGAGACAAAGCTGGAGCAGATGACAACAGAAAAGGGAATGGGATATGTTGCTGCAATTTGGTCTATAAACTTTAGCAGAGACTTTGTTTCTCTTAGCCTCCTGCTCTTCCTTATTAAAGGAACAGTTACAAGCATCATTAATCAAGCAGGTGAAGAGTCAAGAGCTTTATCTTTAATAGCGTTTAAGTGTTTCTTTTTAAACTTTCTCCCTGTGGACCCAGTGCTCAGATCTGGCCAAGTTTCACTCAGTTGAGGAGCCAAAGAAAGCAGATAAAAGAGGCAAAGAGGGATTTATGTCAGAGGAACAGCATATTTTCATCTCAGAGGCACAATGATTTAGTACAACAGTGAGTATTAAGCATCTTAAAATACAGTTAAGCTGTACACTGATCTTTACTCTGAAGCCACATTGCTCAACTACTGATACAAACCCTGCAAGATAACAGAAGGTGCTAAACAAGTAACTGGAAAAGATACAAAAGATACACATCTTTCAAAACATAAGAGCAAACTGATCTGAAAAGGGAGAATACAACTGATAAATGCACGGTCAGGGCTTTGCCAGTTGGAACTGAAAAAGATACGTGGTGGTCCTGCCCGGAAGGATGCACGTGGGGTTTGGTTTGCTGCTTTCCAAAAGGTCTTTGATTAAAAGGATTGAAACACTGTGAGAAGGTTCTGAGACCCTCTGTTTGCCGGAGAGGGGGATATGTGTATGTACATCAGCTTGGTGTCGCTGGAAAAAACGTTAAGGGAGGAAGAAAGAAGCACAGGATATGTGACATTGGGGGTGCTAGTTACCAAGTCTCTGGGTACCAGAACAAAAGCTATAAACCCTGAGTGAGGAAATGTAGGATGCCAGAAGTAATTCAAACCAAGGTGGATTTGTGTGAAATAGATCCTTCAAATCCCACAGTCTTCTAAATACTCTTCTCGCTTGTGAAAAAAAACCTCCAAATCCTCTCACCCACTACCTCACACCCCAATAAATTCACCATAGTCCCCTGCCAGTTTCAATGTATACCCTGCCCCAATACATTAATTTTTCTGAATTCACTTCGTGAGGTCTTTTGACCAAAGAAATTTCAAGGGATCTGCTATCAGGAACACCTTGCCTTTTTTTCTGCAGTTTTCAGCTTTTAAGAACACTTTAAGACCTGCCAGGGACAAACTGGGATATGAAGAACCAATTTCAATTACAGTGCACGAGGTGGTTTCCCAGCAACAAGAGTATTTAAAAGCAACAAAAATTAACGTGCCTTAAAAAAAGCAGTAGAAACAGCCGCTGATTTTCATGGTATAATATTTTGTGTTCATTAAAACGTAGTTTCTGAGCATTGCTCCTGCCTCAAGGCATAACCCAAACCCATCTTAAAATCACGTTTCTTCTTTCTTGATTGAAAAGTACTTAGAACTTTACAAAGACATCGAGAAAAAGAAAGTAGAGAGAAAGAAAAAGACAGACTAGACTGGTAACATAATTGCTTGGAGCTACGCTATTGACTTCTTTCTTGTTGCAATAGCAAAGCTCTCCTAAGGACTAATCCCTGCTCTTTTAGGATCCAACTCATGCTTTGAACCCTAGAAAGAAATATTCCATCTTAAAATTGCCTTTCCCCCCACCTTATACTATTTTTATCACCTTCACTGCACATCCCTCCCTCTCTGTTCTCTCTGGAAATTTTAGTTTCTCTCCAAAGCCTCTGTTTTGACACTTAAATCCAGAAGAATTTGTGCTCTGTGAAAAAGCTGTTTTAAAATAGGGTTAATAAATCACAAATATTGTGCCCTTGAGTAGGTAACACAGATTCTACCTGCAAGGGAGCGAATAAGAAACTGGGATGATGTGGATCGTACTGATGTCTATCAGTGTGCCTGACCCAACCAGAAACATCTGTAATGTAGACACTTAGATACAGACAAGTCCTATTTCAGAACTGACACTGGGACTACAGGATACTGAAGACACCACTCTTCTCGGGGCACAGGGACACAGAAGTGGCTGCATCAAGCCAGAAGGAAAGACTAAGTAAGCCTGGTCTCTGATAGTGGGAAAAGCAGATGCCTGTGGTCATAATTCCCAGGTATATATAAAAAGTTTAACACTGAACAAAGAGTTTCTGGCCAGCTCAAAACGAAAAATGAAACTTTATAACCTCTGAAATTTATTTCCCAGTCTTCTTTTATTCCTTCAAAGAATTTCTCTTCCTCAGAAAAACATTTTCATTTTCAGCCGAAGTTGGAAGAGACGAGCGGTCCCATGCACTTGTATGGTCTCAGTTTATGTTTTCCAAGAGGAGAGATCAAAGGCACCTGTTGTGTTGCAGAAAATCAGCAGGACACAGATCATTCGCACGGCAGGCACTGCCCTGACAACATCAGTCTTTGGCATTTTGAGATGTACAGAGATCATTTTTGGCTAATCGGCTTCGTCTGGACTGCTAGACATCACAAAATCCTGGCCAAATGCTCACATTCCATTCTTTGCCCCCTGTGTGAATAGCATTTCTGAGTGCATAAGGGAAGATATATCAAACAAAGCTGTTGGAGAACGAACGTAGTCAGAAGAGCAAGGACAATAAATATTTTGTTTCTCAGAAGGCTGCTGATTGACCGATGAAAAGCTAGGGCTAAGCAGATTTATCTCCCTGCATCAGTTCCAGTAGTAGGACAAAATCACGTGCCACATGATCCAGTGTTGAGTAAATGCGCTGGCTTGTACCTCCTCAAATATAGACTTTTTTAAGCAGTCACAGATTACTCCAAGCACAACGATCCAACAAAGGTTTGAGTCGTTTGCCCATATACAGGAGCTTTGCTCAGCTTGAAGAAGAAGAGGCTCTGGGGAAACCTTTTAGAGGCCTTCCAGTACGTCAAGTGGGCTACATGAAATATTGTGAAGGACTCTTTATCAGGGAGTGTAGTGATAGGACAAGGTATAATGGTTCCAAACTGAAAGAGGGTAATTTAGATGAGATATCAGGAAGAAATTATTTTCTGTGAGGGTGGTGGAAAAGGTTGTCCAGAGAACTTGTGGATGCTTCATCCCTGGAAGTGGTCAAGGTCAGGTTGGATGCGGCTTTGAGCAACCTGGTCGAGCAGGTAGTGTCCATGCCCATGGCAGGGGAGTTGGAACTAGATGGTTTTTAAGGTCACTTCCAACTCAGACTATTCTATGATTCCATGATTTTGTGATGTTTAGAGATAAAATACTGGTTGAGATACCCTTGTAGAGTTGACATGTGTGACTGGGACCTACGGGAGCCCTGTGCCACCTGGAACAGTAGCTGGAGGCCAAGAAAGATGCCCCAGTTTCACTATGAACCTGTGCTTGTGCAATGGGATTAAATCCCCTAAGGTGAGAATCTGAATCCTGCCCTGGGCTTCTGTGTTTGTTATAGAAGTGACCTTGGAGAAGATTAAATGGCAGCCAAAGAAGTTATAAAGCATACTGAAATTAAAGAGATAAAGGTGGATATAGACAGCTGCCTTTCTCCTTCCCTCCAAGGAGCAGAGAGGAGACGCTTTAGAGACCTGTGAGCTCAGATCCTCAGCAGGTGAACCGTCAGCAGAAAGCCACTGGGAGTAAGACATTTGCACTTTGAATGAATTTAAATCAAAAGCAAAGGACATGAAGAACTGGTCAGCAAGAAACTAATTTTCTGAGTTTCTTCTTTTTTTAAAAAAAAAAAAGTTAATTGAACTAACTGCTGCCATCCCTTAATTCAACATGTCCTCTTAAAGATGCCCATTCCATGCGAAGCAACCTGAATACTGGTGTTTCATTTATTCTACTGACCGTCAAAAATCTCTCTAACGCTTTCTGCTTCACTTACACCACCTTCCTCACTTGCTCATGGCCCCTTCTGGTGTCTTTATTACTCTGCAGCTGCAGTGACAGCGAGATAGAGCAACTTTCTCTCGTAATCTGTGTTTGTTCACCATTACCTCCCAGATCATCTCTGAAGTGGAATTTCTCGATAGTTCCACCATCTAAGCCTGGAACAGGATTTTCAATCCAGAGTTGAGGGGAAAAAAGTGATATAAAGCAGGGTGTGTGAGTTTTCTCAGAGCTGTGGCAGATGTGTGATACAGGACTTAATTGTGTGACAGGGGGCTCTTGACCCTTGGTATAGGTGAGAGGCCATCTCAAGGCTGTTGCATTAAGTACGCAGGAAGCAAGAACTGTGACCGCCATCAAATATGTAACCAGCATTATCACCCCTTGTCCTGTATATTTTCTTCTGAAATACAAATTTGAAACTAACTGTAATAAAGGTGCCTTCTCCTACTATTCCCAATGAGGTAGAGATTGTGTGTGGAGATAAAATGTTTTGTGAAGCACGTCAGGAAAATGAGCAGCTGAGACTTGTGGAGGAGGGAATGGGAACAGTGGAGGCTGCAGTGGAAATTAGGAGGGTGCGGAAAGAAAAGCTGCTAGGATGCAGAGGAAGTAAATGGGAGGACACTCTGAAATATTACATTTGCAGTTGGTTAAGTTATATACATTACGCGTATAATTGGTGGAAATTTTACAAAGCACTGTGAATTCAATTATTTCTGAGATATTTTAAACATATGATAGAGAATTGCTTTCTTAAGGAACACTAAAAATCTCAAATCAAGAATGGTGTGAGGAAGCCCTAATGTTTTCTTTTTAACCATTAGTCTGCAAGGCAATGTGGAAAAGGCATCCTTACACGTAAAAGCCATTGTGATTCTTGTGGATATTCACAGAGAAATAAGAAAAGAAGTTAAAATGTACCAAAGCACAAACTGATGTTCACAAGGGGCTGATTTCTCACACAGAAATTGGCTCAGATATATTTGTGCAGAATGAGAATCAGAGACAGCTCTTAGCTGTGGAGGCGGCTGATGGGCTGCTGGAATTGGACCCAAATCCCTACCTGTGACACCTCAGGGGTGCAGACACCCATCTGCCTACCTTGCAGGGATGAGCAGGGTACTTGTGCATGCGGAGCAAGCAGAGGGGAAAGCACCAGCAGCTGGGAAAAGACGAATATTCCCACTCCCAGACCAGGACAGTGTAAGTTATTCTACCCCCTACCTCCAAACAATAAAGCTCCTTTATGCCTCCAGTGCTAAGAAGGAGTTAAAAATCTCACAAAGCTGACTGAAAAAAGAAAGGTAAAACCCCCAGACTGATGTTGCTGCTGTTTGATCTTGCTGTTTGGCTGGGGAATTGGGTGAGTTTTGATCTCTCCGTGTAACTGAGACAAACGATTCTTATCTGTTGAGGCTGGCGATGCAGGGAAGCAAACTGCACATCAGCTGCCTCAGCTGTCTGACTAGGAGATGCAGAGTTAAATAAACTTGCATTTACAGCTTCTGGCTTCATTAGTAAATTACTGTATAATGAACTAATGCATAGTGACTTTCCTATTTTCTTCCATAGCTAATGCCCTGGTAGTATCTCATGTATAGTCTTATTTCATACAGCAGCCAGCTTACTCCTGTGATAGGCAGTAGCCTGGTCCTTCTTGGGTTCAATGTGAGCTGACCTGAACCCTAAAAGTGGAGCTAGAAAGAAGCACAGTGCTGGTTATCTGGGAGAGAAACGTTCGATCATTTCATTAACCCTGATAATGTTTCAAATGAAGACCTTAATGGTACAATCAATAACTCAGCCTGTGATCAGTTTGTTAGCCAGCCTCAAATGCTTTTCTTTTAATGGGAGACTCCCAGAAGGATCATGAACTCTCACTCACAAGCAGTAATTCAGGGTGCGTGCCAAGCATTAATTCTGGTTTTATTTTACATCTTTCTGACAACCACAGTCGCTTCCCCAGTTCCTTAGATTGCTGCTGGATGACCTGCCTCATGTGCCCCAAAGTCTCCACCAAAGTGTCTTCACCAGTTCAGTGTTTTTCAACAAACTGCATATTCATTCTTGTCTTAATGTTTTGCAGGAAAAGTGAGTCTCTGAGATCTTCCATGCTAAAGGCTGGGCTGATGGGACCACATATTCAGCTCTGGTATTCTTCACGCACTTCCCTAAACTCCTTCTCTGTTTCAGCTCTGAATCAGAGGCTGTGTAGCTATAATGTGATGGCACCAAGCACATCTGCCATTTCAGTGCAGGTTCCCATTTGCCCTGGAAAACCTCATGCAGACACCCTCGATACAGGCTCTGCCCCTTTGTCCCGCTTTATCCTTCCTTTCCTCCTCTTCTCTTCAGTGAAGTTTTCTTACTAACTGGGAAAAAAAAAACCTATTAGATATCAGCTTGGGCACTAAGGCACACTGAAAAAAAAAAAACCCTGAAAGACGTCCAAATCCTGCAGGCACAGAGCACCACTTTGAAAGGAAGATGGACAAGGGGAACCTCCATGGTAATATTCAATATGTGATGTGGATGCAAAACAGTGGAACAATTTCTTTGTGCAGCTTCAGTTGTAAGAAATACTGATGCTCCCTTTCTGCTTTGCTGCATAGAATTTTATCTTCTTGTTTTGACACTTATTAATTTTCCACTTATTAGGCTGCCTATGAGATTTTCATTGTTGTTTTTTATTATTATTATTTAAAGGATCAGTGCACATGGAGCTTTCATTGTCACATTAAACACACTGAGTAAATACAGTCCATGAAACAGGAGATTTTATCTGGGCAACTCAGATGAAATTCCATGGCTGCCAGTTGTTTAAACGAGCCCTGTCTGCCAGAGTACAATAGCAAAGGATATTCTTCATTCCCTTTACCTTCTCTTCATTATGCACCGGAGGGAAGGGAGCAAGAGAAAAGCAGGGTTGTCCTGGCATTGCATTTATTCTGCTGCGATGACTTCGCTGCACACAAGTAACAAAGCGTTCACGGTGAGCACAACACTTAGCAGTGAGATTACACCTTGGCTATAATAGGATACGTGACCCATTCTGGGTTGCAATGACTTGCTAAGTCAGCTAATTTTTTTCCTTGTCCTTACACAGCAGAAGAGCGCATAAGAATTGAATGGAGATTATACCGTTTCCTACCCAGAAGTCCTCACTCTTGCTGGCATTGGCTGAGGTAGCTTGGAATTAATGTACCTGAGCACCAGGGCAGCTTTCTAAAGGACGTGCTCTCTTCTCCATGGCGTAAGTTATATTGTAAGGGAAAAGGCAAGTTCAGCTTTAACTGTTAGCATAGTCTTCACGTGGTTCATAATGAAAGCAACCACATTACTTTTAGGAAGAGCTGCATTATGGAGGACTGTGGGTGTTCAGGGCAGAGTGAGGGTAACACACCCAGCCCACCTTGAAAATTAAGTCTGGCACCCCATGAAGAGTATCAGGCTTTGGGCTAAGGGTGTTGGCCAGTGCGAGCAAGAGGGCTTAAAATACGGGGCGAGTCTTGGCATGAGAACGGCTCAGGTTTACTCTTACCACACAGGGAGGACATACACTTAGAGCTCTTCTATCGAAACGCAGCATCCTTGTAACTGATGACCTCAATCCAAGTAAGAGATGGAGCTCAAGGTGCAGTGGCAGAGTGAGAGGCTTTGTGCGGGAGGTAAAGCTTTGGTACTCGAAGCAGCTTTAGCCCTTCACAACTCTGAGCCTGATTCTTGTTTGCAGACAGGTCTCTCATTGCTCAGAACATGTCAGGGCTTCAAAGCAAGGTAAGTGGTACTGACTCCTCCCTTGAAGCCCTCCTCCTCAACAATGTTAAATGGCTTCACATGAAAGGGAACAGGGCTTTGCCAGACTCCCAACCCTTTCCTTTTGTATTTCGCCAAAAACCACAACCACTCAGCCAAGAGGATTGAAACTGAACTGGTTCCATGACCCCTACCTGAGTGTAATAAAATGTGAAATGTTTCAGATGAGAAATAATGTCTGCGTAATGGATCATAAACAATGTCATCAGAGGCAGAAGATGGTGGTAGAGACAGGGAAGGGTATCAAAATATTCTTTGTTTTCTTAACAGGAACTGGCAAAGCTGAACACATTAATTAAGGTTGTAATCCAAAGATGAAAGTATTGAGAAAACCTGGCTCTGGGCACCCAGTATGGTGGGCCCACAGGAGAAAAGGCTGTGATCAAGATCATCAGATCTAAATTACAGAGTATATTCCGCAAAACAATGTGAAGAAAGGCGTTGGCCACCAGAACACTAAGTCACCACTTCTAGGTGAAGCTTTCATAACTGTTGCTTAGTCTGCCTCAGAAGCATGTCTGTAGCAAGGCAGAAGATGCCAGCACAGGTTCCCAATCTGAGATGACAAAATTGTCTGAGACTAAGGTCTTCTGTCTCCATCTCCAGTGCTTTCATCCAAAGACCAGCATCTCCTGCCCATCAACCTGCCCAGGTGTGTCTGGAGATTTTTTGCAGTGGTATCAGTAACTTCATTTTCAGTTAACAGGTCAGGAAGCTGAGGTAACAAGGGAGATTTTCTTGCCTGAGGACTTCTAAAAAGAAACAGGACAGAGGAATATAATTAAAGTCTCTTGAGCCCAAGTCGATGCTCTGTAGCTGCTCTATGGAGCTGAACATACGTGAAAGACTTTGTTGGAGACTGAACTCTTAATTGTAAGAACTGGTGGGGGATGGATTGTGTGACCGGTGAGACACGCTCCCAAGCAGTGCATGTCCCTGGGAGCAACAACATGACTAACCACCAGCTCACATTAACTCTCATCTTTGCTGTCCTGGTTCAGATTGTGTTGGGACAACTCTTCCCAGGAATGGTCTTAATTCTTCACACTTCAGGCATGGGGAGCTGTGCTGCACTGGGAGATGAAGGCAGAAGGTAACACTCCTCATCGGTGTTGATAACTGCTCAGGGTTTACAGCCAGGGATGTCTTGGAAATGTCTGGGGAGACAGGTTCAAACTGGGCACAGATGCTCCTCCTTTTTTTCAGGCTAGCTGGATACCAAATCATTGTTGCTCTAGAAGGTCCCCCTTTACCTCACATATGGAGTTTTTTGGAAGGGGAAGATTTTTTGCATCGCTGGATGTTTGGCATCCTGGTCAGGATCACCGCATGTTAATCCCCCTGACCAAATACCACATACCAGGAACTCCTGGATATATTTTTTGTCCATGCATATGAAAATGTGTGCTCAGAATTTAGACTAAGAGCTTCATAGGTCACACACTGAAGGTGTGTCACATTCTTGAAGTCTCATATTGTCCCATATGAACTACAGTACTTGCATGCACAGAAAAATTGTCCACTGAAGTCACATTAAGGTTTGACATCAGGCTGTGCTAAGGTGGTTCTTGGCCAGCCAATGAGGAGCGTGTGCAGGATAAGTCAGTGCTGCACTGTAGTCCACTGTGTAGATATAGATACAGAATCATTGGATAAGACTTTTAAGACTGTCAAGTCCATGGCATAGATAAATATATAACATATGATATGAGGAAGTGAGCAGGAGCTTTTCAAATGAAGTGAAGGTCCTGCCTCCCTCTGAACACATGACCAGTGCTTTCTGACATTTGGAAAACATCTAACAGCCTTTGCATTCTCCACCTCCTTGCTTTAAGCATGGAATTGGGGCACCTGTGTTGACTTCTGACTCTTCTCCTAATCAGGACCCTAATCCTTGCCTCTTCTTTGGACCTCAGCTCCCCACTCAGCACTGGTTTACAGATGGAGCACACAGGGTTCACACACATTCTTCACTTGATCTTTGCTCCATGGCCACCTTTCAATCAGGCCATCCCTCACCAGCTGGGAAAGGGCCCTGTAAATCCTTCCACAGGCTGCTTGGGGCAGTTTTTGTCTCTCTTAAACCCTGTCAATATTTTCACTGTTCTCCCATTTTCTCTTGGATCCACACTGAAAATGTTGGCATCAAATTTTACTTTAATTCTGCACCTGAGTGCTCAGGTAGGGTGGGATACAGTGTTGAGGAAAAGGCAGTTTGTAACAATACTGTTATTATTTACTTGGGTGTATTTTCCCCTTCTCCTAGATTGGTTTTCTCTCCAGCTATATCTGTTTGAATGTGAAGGATGTTTTTTTCTCTCCTTGTTTTCTTTTTGGTCCTATTCTCCATTTAAAAGCAAAGTCATCAATAATTTTAGGTGAAATATATTTGCTGTAACTCTCCAGGATAACATGGTTTGAATGTTTTGATTGATTTACGTCTATAAAAAACAAACTACATCAGCCATTTGTCTATAGAAACCTTTGTTTTCTTTAAAAGTATGAGCCCTGTGCCTCATTAGTCTCCCAAGCTTTCCTTTTGGTACCTGTTGTGTTTCACACATTTTTATAAGCTGTCTGCCTCTAATAAATGAAATTATACTTCAGCTGTAAAGTGTTCCCATAAGCAATCAAAGAAATGCTGTGTTGTAGTCTCTGAGAATAAGCACCATCAGTACCATTGTCACATCATCGAGATGTAATACAGCCCCGTTATTAGTTTTATGCTACTCTGACAGCTCAGGTGGTGTAACACCTCTAAAAACCCAGTGCTGGAGGAATCAAAGAACTGAGGATCAGCATCTGCCAGCCAAAGGTGCCTGGCACTACTGCATTACAGCTGATCATTAGCCAGAAGGGTGTTTTGCTTTGGCATAGACTTGCTTCAGCATAAGCTCTTGAGTGATTTCACTCAAGGGGTCAGAAGCTGAAATCTGACAAATTAGAAGCAGAAATCACATGCAGATTTGTTATCATTACTTGAAACTATCAGTATGAGTCGCAGGGAGCTCCAGAGAAGTTCAGCTAAACCTCCTTTGGGATCCACAGGCAAGTAGAAACTTGCCGATTGCTTTTGCTCTCATTTCTTGTTTCAAAGAGAGAGAATTGAAAGGACTGTGTTTTTCCTGGGGCATCTTCAGGTCAAGTGAGAAGATGAATGCAGCTATGCATGTGCTCTGGTCTGTTCTTGTTTCACACCTATGATGTGATCCAGAGGAAGAAGACAGGCTAGGTCATGACATAAAATGTTACTCACCTGCAGAAGAAAGCAGACTGTCAGCTCCCTGTTTTTCTAGCATCCAACAGTGGCAACTTTGAATTCTTGAGGGTTTTATGCATCTCTCCCAAGCTCACGGCAACATTCAGTAGCAAAGTTTGAGATCTACGATTCCATGATCTCGCACCCTTTGCTTTCACCACTTCTTCCTGAGGTTGCTCTGTGCAATGCTGAAGTTATACATGAAGATTTCTGTTGTTATCCATGTTGCAATCGTTGCTATTACAAGTGCAAGGTACCCATGAGAGACATGTGATAGCTCAGAGAGCTCGATGCACCAGTGAGGTGAGTGGAAGCAGCCCCTTGAGACCAGCAAAGCAGAACAACAGGTAAGAGAGAGAGCAAGGATGTTGCTGGGGGCAAGGCTAGGCATAGCAGAAAATTGTCTTTAGCATTTAAATAACATTTTTCTTAGCTTTAAATTCACTCCAGCTTGGTGATCCTTATTTAAACATAAATCTTTTTGCCGTTTTTCTTTTCAAACGGGGAGGGGAAGCAGAAGGGGAGGCAGAGAGGAAATCAGAATTCAGAGCTCCTCCCTACTTGCAGGCACATTGCATTGCTAAAATTAACATTGTGTCTAGTTCAGTCGGATCAACTTTGTAGTCAAATTATTTAGGAATTACAACATGGATATATCTTGGAGGCAAAAGAAAAATTTCCATTTTACGCTTTTGTAACCCATCCTGGGAAGAAGCATAGCATCAGATGGCTCTGTTTATTTACAGGTACATATATACGTATAGAGAGAAAGCAGACGGCAATTCCTTTATTTCCCCACCCCCTCTTTATGCTTGGAAGACTATTTACAAACACACAGCCAAAATCTTATTCTGAAATTGGTGGTTGTGTTCATTGTTCCGGAACACATAATAACAAAGGCAAGCTGGAACTACTTTAGTGAAGAAGTAATAGTTTAAGTTGCTCAAACAGCAGAGGAACTGGGAGAGCAGCAAATGATTGTCACAATCTAAAGGCTGCAGAGAGCCCTAAATCACCAAGTCTTCCACCTTGTGGGTTTGGCATCCTTGCTGAGCTATGATATGTCATCAGGACCTGAGGTTTAGCCACAATTCCTAATACCTGGGCTACATCATCCTAACTTCTGCACCAAAACTCTCACTAATTTTCTCACTACTAAATTGGGTTTTCACGGAGGTACAGAGCTCCCACCATGTTGGTGTACAGTGTCCCAGATGTCCCCAGGTAGGGACATCTATTGGATTCTTCGCCTCAGTCTTTACTCCCAAGGCCAGTCCTCAGGAATTGCGGTCACTGGAAGTAAGGGACCAAAACTGGAGTGAGGATGACTCTCCGCTGGTCAGTGAGGATTTGGTTAGACAACTATTACAAAACCTGAAAACACACAAATCCATGGGCCCTGATGGGGCGCATCCATGTGTGCTGAGAGAGTTGGCTGATGTTGTGACTGAGCCACTCTCCATCATCTTTAAAAAATCATGGGGAATGGGACAGGTGCCTGAGGACTGGAAGAAAGCCAGTAACACTCCAGTCTTCAAAAAGGGCAAGAAGAAGGACCCTGGCAGCTATAGGCTGGTCAGCTTCGCCTCCAGCCCTGGGAAGATGATGGAGCGGATCATTCTGAAGGCCATCTCTAATCTATTGGAAGAGCAGAAGGTTATCAGGAGAAGCCAGCATGGATTTACCAAGGGGAAATCTTGTCTGACTAACCTGATATCCTTCTACAAAGGCATGACCAAATGAGTTCATGAAGGGAGAGCTGTGGTTGTCATATACCTCGACTTCAGTAAGTCTTTCGATACTGTCCCCCATAACATCCTCATAAGTAAAATCAGGAAATGTGGGATAGATGATTGGACTATGAGGTGGACTGCAAACTGGCTCAGTAACAGAGCTCAGAGCATTGTGGTCAGTGACACAGAGTCAAGTTGGAGTCCTGTGGCAAGTGGTGTTCCCCAGGGATCAGTGCTGGGGCCAGTTTTGTTCAATATCTTCATCAACGACCTGGATGAAGGGACAGAGTGCACCCTCAGCAAGTTCGCTGATGACACAAAACTGGGAGGGTTGGCTGACAGCCAGGCAGGCTGTGCTGCCATCCAACGAGATCTGGATGGGCTAGAGAGCTGGGCAAAGGGGAACCTCATGAAATTCAACAAGCACAAGTGTAGAGTCCTGCATGTGGGGAGGAATAACACCAGCACCAGTACAGATTAGGGGGTTGTCCTGCTGGAAAGCAGCCCCGTGGAGAAAGCCCTTGGAGTCCCAGTGGGCAGTGAGTTGTCCCTGGGACAGCAACATGCCCTTGTGGCCAAGAGGGCCAATGGGATCCTGGGGGGCATTAAGAAAAGTGTGTCCAGCAGGTCTAGGGAGGTTTTCCTGCCCCTCTGCTCTGCCCTGGTGAGACCATACCTGGAACACTGTGTTCAGTTTTGGGTTCCCCAGTTCCAGAGAGACGGGGAACTACTGGAGAGAGTCCAAGGGAGAGCTACGAGGGTGATCAAGGCACTTGAACATCTCTCCTGTGAAGAGAGACTGAGAGATCTGGGGCTGCTTAGTCTTGAGAAGAGAAGGCTGAGAGGGGATCTTGTTAATGTGTATAAATATCTGGGAGATGGCTGTCAAGAGGAAGTGGCCAGTCTCTTTTCAGTGGTGTCCAGTACTAGGACAAGGAATAATGGGTTTAAGTTAGAACATGGGAAGTTCCACCTCAACATGAGAAGAAACTTTTTCACTGTGCGGGTGCCGGAGCCCTGGCCCAGGCTGCCCAGAGAGGGTGTGGAGTCTCCTTCCCTGGAGACTTTCAAACCCACCTGGACGCGTTCCTGTGTGGCTGCCCTGGGTGATCCTGCTCTGGCAGGATATTGGACTAGATAGTCTCTCTAGAGGTCCCTTCCAATCCTGAACATTCTATGATTCTATAATTCCATGACTGTACGATTCTACGATTCTACGATTCCTTTAAACAAAGAAAATCCAAGGCTTGGTCAACTGGCTTTATTGAACAGGTATCTGTCATGTCTCTCCTGTGGGAACTGCAAAAAATCAGGATATAGAAGCCATTCAGCGTGGTCAAAATACCAGTTCTTCCAGCTGCTTGATCAGAAGCAAAGTTATCAGAGAATTAGACAGCATAAGGGAAAGCTTCAACTCACTGCTAAGACACCTAATCAGTGATATCTCCACCTTTAAGCCTCTGTGCTGGCAGGCAAACCTCTAGCAGAGGACAAGAATTTGGTCCAGTTTCCTCAACACAACTGTTCTTTATTATGATGTCCAGCGTGGTTCCCAGAAGGGCAGAGTCTCCCACAGGTCGTCTCCACATCAGTCCTGTGAGGATGCCTGAGATGCCTCCAGGGCATCTCAAGTGATATCAGATGCCTGTGTTAAGACAAATTATTTCAGCCCTTTGTTATTGCTGCTGTGCTGCTCCTATCTAATATCCCCTTTTGCACCTCATTTTGTTTTCCTCATATCAGTGGAAAGAGCTCAAACCTCTAAGAGCTGCTCTGGTTAAACCCATTCACGTATTTTCGTTTCCTGGAGTTATTCAGAGATTTTCCTGCACAAAGGAGAAACATCAGGACATATACTTTGTGTGACCCATCCCCTCAGCAGGGCAATTAAAATAAGAATTAGGAAAGAGCAATGTTATTTTAAAAACACAGCACAATCCCTGACATAAAACAGGACTAAGAAAGGACTTGTCAAGAACTGTTGATTATTTATTTTATTTTTTTCAGTAAAAACAGGGGAATAAGGAGTGTTTACAAGGAAAGCAGTCTGTTCTCTGGTCAAAATACTTAGTCTGATTGCGCTCTGGGACTGAGCAATTAAAAATGATCAAAGGGTGCATTTGTCGTTAAAAAGTTAATGGGGATAAAATTATCATTATATTAATAATTTTTGCTGTGTTTTTTCCCCTCCAGAAATAAAATGGTAATTTGTCAGTATTTGACAATATAATCCTCATCACTTTTGGTTGCTTTTCTTTGAGGGCAGAAAGTGGTTTTTGTCTAAAAGAAAAAAAAAAAGGAAAATCAAGGAAAGATCTTGAATTAATTCCATTTTTTGTCAAAATCTATCTTTTGTTTTAAAAAAGGCTTAATAGAATTTTTGGTCAGATTTACAGATTGCACAAGGTGGTTAGTTCAATTACAGCAGGAAAAGAGTAATTCTGAGAACTAATTAAATATGCTGGTATGCAGATGGTTAATTGGATTAATAATTACCTTGCATATGTAAAAAGAGTTTTTATGTTTGCACAGGCAATTTTTATCAGGATTCTCCTGGGATAAAAAAAAAATCATGCTAATACATGATTGTTTCAAATAGTAAGATAATTTTGCCTTGGTTGTGACTAGAGGAAGAAGCTTTCTTCTTCCATCAGAAGGTAATTTAAATTTTAAAAAAAGATTTTTCATTTTTGTTGTTGGGTTTTTTTTCTGTACACTCACCTAGAGTCGCACTAGGGAAGAGAGAAAAGCAAAGCATGTTGCAATCTGCAGAAATCAGAAGACAATGGAAAAATCTGTTTTTAAGCATTTTTGGGGGGTGGGAACAAATTGCCATGGCAACTCTCTAAACGGATATGTCTTCAAGGAAATCATGCTGTTCTCTTGAAAAGTGAGATGCATAATACAACAAGCACTTGAAAGTTACCTTTGAAAGGCGTGTGTACAGGAAAATCAGAAATATTTTATAAATTCAAACTTATGAAACATTCATGCTGATTCACGAATGTTTCACACGGCAATTATTCCACCCAAAGGCAGGAGCTGAAAAACCTTGCCATGTATATGTGCATTTTTAAATATGCTTTGTGGTCGGACTGATCTGGTCTATCAGCCCTTTTTCTCTCCTTCGCAAGCACTCAGAGTCTCTCATCATCAATATATAAGTTGCTACAAACTCAGATGGTCATTAAATCAGAGCCTGAAATATTTAAACTGTTTCTTATACCTTTTCTTTTTCTGACAGGTTGTGTCAGTCAACGTTTTCTTGCCAGCAGCATCTGTGACATTGGTTTGCTGCAGAGAGTGGGGTGACAGAGAGGAGAATGTGACCTAATAACTTTACTTGGAAAAGCTGTTCCTCTTATTTTAAACCAATCAGAGGGTTTGAGGCATCTGGTCACACTGTAGATTACATTTTGCTCACAGAGTTGAAGGATTCTCATCCTTGCAGAATCAGTAAGAATCCTACCTCGGGATCCTTCTCCCCCTTTTAAAAACAAGTGAATATTTTCTTTGCCATAATATTTTTAGTTCCTAAGCCTCTGGCCTGAAACATTAAATAAAATAAATTAGACCCTGACCAACACAAATATGGAAGGAACAAAATAATCAGACGCATTCATTTGCATCCTTGAGAGGGAGATGCCTTTGCACCTTTTTCTTGACTTGTTGGTTACTTCTAACTACTCCCAGGCTTTTCTTCCACAGGGCTGAACTGTTTTAGTGAATGAAATCCAAAAGACTGGCTTTTATTTAAACCAGATTAAAGACCAAAATACAGCCTGAGTGAAACCAGGATAAACCTCTTCCCCTAGCCATGTGCACCAGTTTAACTAAGTGAATTTTAAAATGTCGCCTTAGCCTGACATGTTACGTTGAGAAGCCCTGGGGGTTGCATTCACGCTCTCGGCCCTGGGTGTTTAATTTGTCAGAGCTACTATAGCATCTAAGGAGCAGCAAATAGATGAACAACGAACTAATGTCTCCTGAGGGTCTTCTCCACAAGCCACCATCACGTACTTCAGAGACCTGAGATGGTGGCCACTATGCCAAGTGAGATATGATCACAAATATTGAAAGCATTAAATATAAAAATATAAAAAATATAAAAAATATTAAAACTCACTGATATTCTGTTCCACGTGTATCTACCTAGTACTTTTCCAAGAGCAGGCAATGACTCAGTTGTCTGTTCAGCAGTTGTTCTTGGAAGGAGAACGATCATGGGCAGTCAAAAGAAGGCATCACATTTGGCAGGTGGATTGCTTGATGGGAAGGACTGGGACTGAGAGTGCCAGCTGCAGCACTTCATCTTGGCTAAGAAAGTGCTATCTCATGATCTTTTAATTATTATTTTTTTTTGAGGAACAAGGAAATATTTTGACACAGTCTAGCACAAATGGGCCCCAAGGAGACAGTGAAACAGAAGAAATTACTGCTGATGAAAGACAAAAAGGCTATAATACATATCAGGGATAATAATTGCTGTATCTGAGGAAAATCTGCAGCCAGAGCCAGACTTCACAGCTTGAAGAAGGACTCAGAAAGGAATCTGGAGGTTTAAAAAGCCATTAGCCTCGGAGAGAAGACTAGTCCTGACTCAGATTTGATGAATGGAACCAGTATTAAAGTTGGATAAGGCAAATTCTGAACATGGGTAATCCTCCCTCTCCTTCCCTTGAATCAAGATGTTACAGCTACACATCAAAAACTGGCATGCAAGTTCAGTGAAAGGGGTCAGAAACCAGCGCCAGATCACAGAGGCAGATTAAACAGCTGCTCCAGTGTCAGGGTGTTGAGAGGTTTGGGTATCAACTGGTTGTGAGGAACCAGGATGAGTGCAGTAACTGCTATGAAGAACTCACAGTGCTGGTGTTAGAATTTAGAACCTAACACTACCTCGTCTGGAGTCAGGGATAGCCCTTTCTTCAAGGAGGTAAACCCTCCCCACTCATTGGTTTTCATAGGGATGGGGAGGTTAAGGGAGTTGCTTATTGCTACAGAATAGCAAAGCCAAGCCTAGGTCAGTGCAATCCCCCTGCTTGTCCTTCGGCCACATCTCAGGGAGCAGCCACAGGATGTTTCACAGGCAGACACAGGAAGATGCTTTCTAAGCGAATGTTAGTTGCTCCGACCGCACTTTTTGCTGACCAGAAGCTGTGCAGCTGATCGGGCACAGCCTGCCTCACAGCAGAGCCTGTCACCTTCTGTCACCTCTCTCAAGATGGGGCTGTCCAAGGCTGAAATGACCTTACATGCAACCATGACCGTGTGTGGTGACCCCATGGCATTGGTGAGGTCCCTTGACTCTGAGATGGAGAGTCATTTTGTGCCTGTGTGTGAACAGCAAAAATGTCCTGGATAAGGGAGATGGATGCTCTGGCCCATTTGGACAGACATTATTTTCTTTTTAGCTGATCTCAGCTTGATCTGTCCTCAAGTGACTGCACTGTTGAGGTTAATACTTTTATACCTTCTTCCAGCAAGAAGATACCAGCTCCAAGGGGCAGCTTTCAGGTTCTAGAAATGGGTTTATGTGAGGAAGGGTCTCAACCAGCTTGTGTTTAATGGAGAAGAAATCAGAAGGATTCAGAAAGGTTCACATACACGTTAGAAATTTTTATGGTATTTCAGAGATGAAAAGTCCATTTGTACCTGCACACAATTTTCCATGACCAGAACATAGCTTTCGTGTATGTGTTGAAGAAGTGTTAAAATTATTCTCCCAGAAGTCCTCCAATACATACATTTTAGACGTTTTCTGGGATAGTAAGGACAGGACAAATCTGTGTCAGTAATCCTGGCAGAGGTAAGACAGAGATAAAGGTGTTAAATGGCCAAAGAAGTTTTACAGTTCAGTGGTATTTCTTCTGATAAAGCAGGATTTAATCTGACAGCTATAGGAACTGGGGTGTGACGTGAACATGAGGCCAGGAAATATAAAACGAAGTAATCGCTCTGAAGACGGAAATGTTTTGAATAACACATGATGCTGGAAACACATCAAATCCTGTTGCCACTAATTTAAGTACTATTGAGATAATTTAGGAAAAAATATTTCATCAGTGCATCAATGTATGTTCTTGCTAGAGAATCTCTCCATCAACCCCAAGAGTTATGGCATCCGACGTGACATGAGAAATTTCATTTTTAACAGTGATGATTTCAAAATGGTGGGGGCAGAAATTTGAGAGGAGATGGGAGAATTTGTGTAGGATAATGTCATGAATGGGATCAAACCTGACCGAGAGGTTTTAGAACAGAGTCCTGAATTAAAATGAGAGTCATTGGGAGGAGGACACAAAGATGGTCAAAGGAAAGACAGTATCTTGTAATTTGCGGAGAAGGGATTTTGACCCTATAGTTACTTGAAAATAAATTATTTCTTAATAAATTAAAGGAAGCAAGTCCGTAAGTGCAAAACTCAAATACCAGGAGCTTTGGGCTTAATTTTTTGAAATACTCACATAGCCATGTCCATCAGTTGTCCAGATGGAGATGTCCCAGGAAGGCTTCTGGAGGCTGAGGGTTGAGCCCTGGTACCTTCCTGACAGCCAGGTGGGAAAGCTGGTTGCCTTTTGCTCAAGTTTTCTGTCTGCAAGGAGAGGTGGAAGGTCTGAAGTGGAAATATGTGATGGAGCAGCATGTTGGGGTCTGTAGCAATTGACTGCTAGCAGGGTCATCATCATCAGAGAGACGTGGAGTAAGGATCCTAAGTGGGCAGTGAAGCAAAGAGACTCCTTCCACAGGAGGACTTTCCTTTGTAGGAAATCACAAAATCATAGAATAGTTTGGGTTGGAGGGGACCTTAAAGATCAGCTTGTCCCCTTGCTACGAGCAGGGACACCTTCCACTAGACCAGGTTACTCAAAACCCCACCGAGCCCTGCCTTGAACACTTCCAAGGAGAGGACATCCACAGCTTCTCTGGGCAGCCTGTTCCAGAGAGGAATATCTCAGTGATTTTTAGATTTTCATCCTGGCTTATGATTTACCTGTCCCCACCATCCTGACCACCTTCACCAAAGTGTTACCACCTTCCCCTCCTTTGTAGGTTTTACTCTAACCTAATAAACAACCCAGCCCTCCCTTCCCTGGGAAAACTTTTTGCAAAGGTAAGAGAAGGCTTGAGACAGTGGGACATCACATTAGCATTAACGTATTGTTATCCTTAATCCAGAAGGACCAAATTGACGCAGAGAGAAGAATGTAGTAAATAAAAATAATAAAGTCAGGCTGACATTCCCTTTAGAGTTGGATTTCTTTTATCTAACGTTAACCATCTGAAAATGAGGCATCTGGTCTAGTGCAGACGTCTGGACTCTCTCAATAGTCAGTAGAGAGAAGCAGTTTCAGAGGTGATTCATCACAGCTCTTCACAGAACATGAATTGTCCCAGGAAGCTCCTCCAGCTGCAGAAGGAACCCACATGACAAGCTTAGGATGGATACCCACCTGTTAACTGGTGGGAATGAGGTAAGAAACATCCCATCCTTGCTTTCTATGATTAAAAAAATCACGGGTAATATTGTCCCACTGCATGGTCTGACCAAAGCTACAATAAGGTAGCTATTGTTGATCACAGGCAAGGAGACATGCAAAGTTATTACAGAATAAGTGGAAGTCAGAAAGATGACTGCTAATATGACGCCACAGACAGTTCAGCTACGAACTGGTATTGGCTATCTATGAATGTAGATATTTCTTTCAGTGGGTCAGTTAAATGTCACCATGGCTGACAAAAATGGTCCTCATCTCCACAGCTGAAATGACCAGGGAATGTGCTGAGGACATCAAAACCTTCATACATTCCGTGCTGTCATTATTACAGCCAGTACTGGGCTTCCTGGTGGATTGTGCAAATAGATTTCCTGGGCTTCCTGGTGGATTGTGCAAATATTCTGTGACTCTATGAGAAGGTTAGGAGACAGGTGATGACAGCATTATCTGTCGCAAGCTGAAGTTAGCCCTGCTATGCCTTTGTGGTTCTTGGCCACTGAATTCAACAGTATGTCAACAAGTTGGTTGCTCATCTGAGCTGCCACAGGAAAGGATGCCTTCCTGACGTCCAGCATGTTGCTATAGAATGTGATGTCATTGGCTCTGTTGTTAGCAGGTGTGGTGTGACCAGACAGCTCTATATAAGTCATACTAAACATGATCCAAACTTCTCATTCTTCATCAAGCTTCCCAACGTTCTAGGAAGGCCAAAATCCCAACATCTCGTATCTCATCGTAATTCCCTCTCCTTACTGAAGAGCTGGCGCTGAAGCCCTCAGTAAAAATCTGCATCCCTGCTGTGTAGTCAGAGGAAGGAAGGAACGACTGGGCACATGTATATGTGCAAGTAGTCCTGTCCCAGGGCAAAATGTGTCCCCGCAGGTGGGACAACAGTGTATACCTTCCCCAGGGGATGCATGACATATGCAAAGCCACCTGCAGTGAAAGTCCATCCCTAAAGCCAGCAGGCTTTAGATTAAGGCCATCAGCCTCAGAAATATCTTCTCCTTGACTCTAAATAAGCATGCTTATCCTAGTTTCCAAGTGAGACAGATTATAATTCCTTTTTTTTAATTTATTATTTCCATGTGCAGGTGCAAGGGTGTCCCTCCAGGAGAAAGTGTGTTTCTCTTTATGTCCCATTAAGACTCCAAATCTGCCAAGCTATTCAAAAGGGAGCAGAAAAAAAATATAAAGGCAGAAGTAGTCTTTATACCCCTGATCTCAGCTATTTTTCCTTGCAGAAGACCATCTTTGAGTACTGTGTTATTGAACCTCCCTGTTTAATGACCCTTCTAATGCACTGCTATCAGGTAGTGCCATCTGTATTTGGGCAAATGTGCTCACTCGTCTGTTTACTCAGCATAAATTATCTTTATTTAAAGTTTAATGGAAGTTACATCTATTTGGACATCTGTACTTAACTGATTACTGGCCACATTGGGCCGCCTGGTGATTCTGCATCAACTTGCCAGCTGCTATGAAATGATAAGAGCCTGACATATGTTAAGAGCCAGCAACAATCACAGTCAGGGAGTGCAATTTTTTTTTAATTTTTTTTTTAATATTTCTGAGCTGGCAGCTAATAACAGCATAAAGAAATCCACCCGCTTTCCCCAAATGCATCCTCCACCCCCATGTATGTCTCTGCTGTCAATCCAAGCTATTTCTGAAGAACTTAAAAAAATAAGCTCCCCCTCCTTAGGAGTGAGTGAACTTCTTTGTACATACCATTAAATCCACGTACAGTCTGCTACCTATTTCATGCAGTAAAACACTTCTTTCTGCCCGCAGGAAATCAGAGATCATCCCGGTTCATCAGCACCTGCAACTCATTTGGAAAGTTGCTGCCATCTATAGATAGGTATGAGGATTTGCTGGCACAGCTGGAAGGTTTGAGAGAAACAGAATGAAGGGAAAAGAAGAGAAAATACAGAAAGAGAAGGAGAGGTGCGGGTGTCTGAGGAACTGTCCCACTGCCCTGTCCCATGGGGTTCATCTACTCCCGTCTCTAGCAATGGCCAAGTGCAGAGGGTTGCATGAAAAAGTAGCAAGAGACAAATGGAACAGAAATTTTCTTCCTGAGTCCAGGCTGCCAGAAGTTGGCTTATGCCCTGCAAAGATGAGTTAGAGAGTCTGCATTCCTCTAATGAGATTTATAGTCTTAAATAAAAATATCTGAGCTATGAAACTAGATGCTCTTCACACCCTTCTAGTCCAGCTTCTCTTCCTGATGATCTTCATTCTGTTCATTCTTCTGAAAGCTGATCTGTGTGGAGACCTTCTTCGCAAAACAAGCAGAAGAGGATGCTGTTATTTCTCACTCACCCTTCAGCACTGTCTCCCACCCTGCTCCAGACTTACCCACCCATACAAGACTTTGGTGGGACATAGGCCCAGCCTAACCTATTTATCACCTCTATAGATAAGGTCTTCACAGATGTCTGGTGTTAACAAGGAGAGTTAAGTGCCACAGCAGCCTGAGCATTAGGGAGGATCAATCTGGAGCCTTTCAAGGGAGACGTTTCTGCCTTGTGTCTGTGTTGAAGTGGTCCTGGGATCTCAAGATGGTTTTCTGCAGGCAGGTGACGATGATGAGCGTTTCTGAGTGGTTTTGCATGTGGGCATAGAGAAGTTTAACGGTACTGAATGTAACTTTGGCATTGTTTTTTTTTTTAGACTATGAGATAGAGAAAACCATCCCATGTCCATCTAGAAGCAAGGTCTTAAAAAGTAGTAAGGGACAGAAGCACAGCTTGGGCTGTCACTACATGTGATGTGCTAGGATTTCTGGTATGTAAGACAAACGATTACTTTTCCTGACACCATCTAGATATGAAACAAGTACACTTGAGTTAATCAGAACTTCACTACCAGTTGTTCTGATGACCTTTCTGCCAGTATAGCTGTGGAAGAGGGCCTTGAGGAGGAGTGGATGTAGCCAAGTCGCACTGGGAATACTCCCTGATCCTCTACACTAGCACACAAAATATACAGTGATGCTGCCACAGAGACTGGCCAAGATCTAGTAAAATTTATCTGTATGCTACAAATATTTTTGTCCATGACTTCTCTATCCTTCAAGGAGATGGTCAGGTGGAAAACGTAGTCAACGATCAGTGGATCCAGGTTTTCCTTATGGACTTGTTAGTGCAAGAATTTCTACATGCATAAGATGTTCTCAGATGCCTAACATAAATTATACAGCCTTCTGAAAAAAAAAAAAAATACAGCCAAAGCAATAATACTATCCAGGTTGCAAAGCCAGGCACTTAAATGTTAGGAAGGCATAGGGATGAAGAATTAGCAGAAAGTATTCCAGGCAAAGATCATTCTATCTTCAGTCTGACTTTGAAAAGAGCTCAAGAATAAAGACTTGAAGCTAAAAGCCTCTTCTGCAACCTGTGCAGCATGCGCAGCCCTTAGCCTGATTTTCACGTGTGGTATAAGCCATCATGACGTGCCAGAATGGTTTATAGCTGGTATCTTTACCGAATCTCAGCAGTGCGCTTGCAGGCTGACCCATTGTATCACAGGGCTGACATATCAACACGTGACAACATTAAACATCGTCTGTTTTCTGCCTACTCCAACAGCAGCCCCAAAAGCCTCCTGGCCAGTGTAAAGCCACATCTTATGCTGGACAGACTGAGGTCAGAAAAAAAGACTTTGTCAGGTGAGAGTGTGCACACATTTGGAGCTCTGGGGTGTGCAAGCAGGATGAGCATCACTCCTGCACTCAGGAAGGGTAATGACGTGTACAGGAGACAAAAATTCATATTCTCTTCCCAATACCCCCTTTACATCACCAGAAAGAGTTTGTTTGCCATATTCCTCCTGTCTTGTTGGCACTGGGTATGCTTTTTTTTAGCTTTATGCACAATTAACATTGTGGAATGGCCTGAGATTATGTGTATTGGACAAGAAATGTTCCTTCTGCAGTATCTGTATGTGCTGCTGAATAGTTATCAGCTCTTCTTCCATTCCACATAAGCCCATAAAAAAGCCAAAGGAAACAACTCATTAAGGGTCGCATCACTGTTAAGCTGCACAAGCACCAATGATCTTGGACCTCTGCTTTTGATATGTTCTTTTCCTTTGAACCTTTCCTCCCACTATCTACTGTTTGCCACACTGCCAGTTGAACTATATCTTGTAAGTTATAGTTTGTCTGGGAAAGCCATGACCTGGAAATACTATTTGTTGACTAATCCTAATTAAAAGCTTATTTATAAGTGCAGATGCCAACCTGGTATCAACCACTGCAGCTCCACCATAGTCAGTAGAACTCTGGTTAACACTTTTCTGCAGGTAGTCATGGCTATTGAATACACCCAACAAATTTGGCCCTCGTGATCTGTGAAATGTTACCTTTTGTTAAATCTCTTCTAGGAAGAGTATTGCAGACTTCTTCTCCATGCCGTACCATCCCATGTATCTGAGGTTAATGCAATGATGCAGACTGCACTAAATTTAGATTCCTGCACAGTAAAGTGAAATATCATTATTCTTTGGTGTGTCCCAGCCCTGATAGGTCATTTTTGCAGAGGTTACCTAACTGAAAAAGGAGCTTTTTCTCTCTGGGGAAGAGAAAAAAAGTGGAAGAGAGTTAAAAGCATGACAATGCAGACTTTCTGAGGGTAATTTTGTGTCTCATCTTGTCCTGAGGAAGACTAAATATCAAATAAAATCTCAGCACTGACCTGGCTAGGTGAAAAAGAGTTGTATGGATACTCCCAAATTTGCATTTGTTCCAGAGCAGCATCTCCTTCTTTCAGAGATATGTTGCTGGCAGAACAGATCGTGACTTTAATATGACTGGACAACATTTCCTACTGAAGAAAACTCTACTGAGTATCAAAAAAGATGTTTTATGAAAAGCTAGTTTTCCTCTTGGTTTTCTGGTTCCTTTAATCCTTTCATACTTAACAAATTTCTCTCAGGGTGAGATGATTAGTTGCTTACATTTCCCAAACTCTTTGGTACAAATTTAGCCCTGGAGAAAACAGCTGTCAGCTCAGATTTGTTGTGGCTATCTACTGGCCTTGATGATTGGATTTTGCTTAGGCCCTGAAGATGCTGCTGTTTAAATGACGATCCACAGACCTTCCTGGAAGCAGAATCAAGCTTAGACAGAGTTTCTGAAAATAAACTCCTAAAAATCCTATTGTAAATCTTCATAATTATTGACCTCTATCAAAGTGAAAGGAGTCTTGGTGAGAACCAGCAGCAGTCTACTTTCAGAAGTCAGGGCAGTCACCTATCTAGTTACCATGAATTTAAGGAATTTAATACGAGTTACCCATTTCTGGAAATCGTAGCAGAGTGGACGAGACATCAAAACAGCCTGTGTCAGCTGGAAGCAAAGAGGCCCATGGTTTTCAGCTGCAAAATAGTTGAAAAGTGGAAAGCCTGGTGCTTCTGGGGTCAAACCAACCTTAACCTCATAGGCGCTATCCTGTAGGATGTGGGCCATAAGTGAAGGTCTTTGGAGCTTCTGAAGAAGGGATGGATCAGTGCTGATTGATGAAATAGGCATTGCTATTTTTTTCTCAGGACCTGAGGGCTCTTCAGTGAAGGAAAGGTTGTGGATGTTGTCTACTTTGACTTTAGTAAGGCATCAGACACTGTTGCCCACAACATTATCCTACAGAAATTGACTGCTCTTCGCTTCAATGAACATACACTTCTCTGAGTGAAAAACTGATTAAATGGCACCGAGTCCAAAGATCTGTGGTCAACAGAGTTAAATCCATTTGGCAGCTGGAGTGGCATCCTCCATGGCTCAGTACTGGGGCCACTCCTGTTTAACATCTTTATTAATGATTTGGACCCGAGGATAGAGTGCACCCTCAGTAAGTTTGCAGATGACACCAAGCTGAGTGGAAGCATTCTACCACATGCCCCTGCCCTGCCTTCAGAAATCCTCTTCCTTGGCTCTCACATGAAGATATTTCACCCACAGCCACAGAAATACTCTGATCTGAGACAGGAGGGATCAGAAAAGCTGCCCACCCTTCTCTGTGTCTTAAATAGAAGAAGAAAACTCATCACTCTTAGTCTCTTAGTCCATCACTATCCATTACAGCTTTCTTTGTCTTTATGGCATGAGACAAATACAGATTATGTATGGTGTCTCTTACCTTCCTACCAACATAGAAAATTACTTTTATTTACTGTTATGATTAAGTTGCAATATGTCATGTTTTCATCATATGGCTACATGTAGTGATATACTAATTATATTTGCAACCTGAGGACTGAATGTCTGTAAATACATGTTTTAATTCTGTGTTTGTATATAGTAGTCTGATGTCTATATTCTTATTTTTCATACTAGAGCTGTGCAATACAAGCACATTCAGCCTTGCTGCATAGGAATAAACAAAACAGACCAAGCAAATGTGTGCATGAGAGAGAGAGAAGATAAAGAGGTAGAGATGGAGGAAATTATGGTTTATGTACACACACACATGTGTACAGGGAGGGACAGATTTCTGCTATAATTTACAGTGGTATAAATGTGAGATAACCCTGCTGAAATCGTGACAATGACTTGATGGTAAATTAAGCAAATTCATAACTGTGTTGTAAAGTAATTACAGTCTTGATGACTTAAATACACAGGCATGCCCACCTTCCCCTTCCTCCCCTGCTTATGCATTCCTG
>NW_009709759.1:125044-126245 GCF_000703405.1 Apaloderma vittatum
AACCTGGGAATGAAAACTGTTACTTGCTGATTATTTTTCTTGGAACATATTCTAGAGTTGCAGGTACTGGGTGGTGAATAGGCTTATTTTTGTTGAGTCTCTGATGAGGGTTAGACAATACGCAAGGAAAGATCTGCAGTTTCTAGAAGGAATAAAGCTGGTAGGTCCACATCAAAATAGTTCAGATCACTTTGAGATATGGGCACTTGGAGGTATTTTCTGGTCCTGTGATTTGCATGGGGCAGACTGGTTAATTGTCATTGTCTTGTTGATGAGTATTGGTCTGTTGGCAGCAATTCATTTCCATTACAGAAGGAGGAATTATATGCAAATCAAGCTGTTAGTGATTTTTTTTTCTAAACTAAATAGAGAGGATTTAAATTAGCTGTGGACCCAAAATCCAAGCCATTTAAAACTCTGTTCTAGTTTTAGTGTTTTAGTTGAAATAACAACTCATTCTCAAAGACCTTTGAATGAAGAATATTTTTGTCTCTATGAATTTATCATTTTCTTATTTAAAAAAATAATTAAACTGTGATCTCTTCCCCCAGCACTAAATCACACAGAGCTTACAGACTTAAGAAGAAAAACCTTATATTTTGGAGCTACTATGAAACCACTCTACAAATAAATCTGTGCTTTAAGCCATGGAGATTTGTCAGGGAGAAAATATTTCTGCTACCAGAGAAGAGAATTTGTTATTCTTAAAGTATTCAGAAGTCACGAGTCCCCAAGTTACATTAGTAGCTTAGAAGTTATAATATTTTTTCATTTTAAGAATTATTTTATTTTTATTTACCCTCTGCTTTTTGCTTCTAATGCTCATGTTCTTTCACATCTTTTCTCAAGTTTACTTGTCTGTTATAAGAAGTAACTTGGGTCTCTCATATAATCAGATGTCTCCAGGGGACCTGAGCTCCAAGACCAAATTACCCTTATATCACCATCAGAGTCACCCTACTATCTCTAGAGAATTGCAACAACTTCTCACGAAATGACAACCAGAGTTTCTGGGCCATGGATTAGAAATAATCTACACCTCTAAACGTGCTACAGAGTTCAGCACACTGACTTGCATTGACTCTAACCGTCCCATGTGAATGCAACGATTTGTGACTGACAGGTAATATGGATAACAACCTCGAAGGTGCCCTTTGATGTACAACGACTTTCTTCAGCCCCATGTTTGGTTGTGTTCTCA
>NW_009709759.1:126263-138393 GCF_000703405.1 Apaloderma vittatum
CATCCCAGCCTGGCATGATGGATAGGTGGCCAGGGCAGACGAGCTGCCATCAGTCCCTTGCCTTGCTCTGGATCCCAGAGTCTGACCACTGCCTTTGGGCAAAGGACTGAAGGTGAGAAGACACCGTCTGTTGCTGGGAGTGGTCCATCTCAGCCACTGTAGCCTCAGGCTCCTCATCCTCCAAGGATACAAGCGGGAATTCTGTTGAAGCCACCTGGGTACAGACGATGTGGTCAAGGACATAGAATGATAGAATGATAAAATGATAGAATGATAGAATCATAGAATCATAGAATCATAGAATCATAGAATCATAGAATGTTCGGGGTTAGAAGGGACCTCTAGAGATGATCTAGTCCAACACCCCTGCCAGAGCAAGATTACCTAGGGCAGCCACACAGGAACGCGTACAGGTGGACGTGACAGCTTTTGTGTCATGGTGAGGAAATAAAGCAGCCCACAGCAAATCACTCCCCATTTTCTAGCATTAAATCTGAGGTCCATTTGTTATTGTTGTCCATAAAAACCTGACCCTGAGAGCCAGCAGAAAACCTTCTCTGGTCCACAGTGGCACTGCTGCTGCTTTCTCCTGGGGTTTACTAAGCCAAGTATCTGCGAGCATATGAGATGTTTTGGGCTGTACAAGGGACCCATGAGAGGATGGAGAGGAGACAGGACCCATGAGAAGGTGGAGAGGAGATAGGACTTATGTGAACCTATCCCCTTCCAGAGGAAATGTTCTGCCCTGGATCTGCACTGTGATCTGGTACAAGCATCTTGTCTTGTGCTGTTGGTCTGCTTCTCGGATTAGTGGCAGGAAGGATAAGAACAGTTTAAAGATCCAAGGAGTGAACTCGCAAGGTAAAAGCCTCATGAGTGAGTAACTAAAAATCAGAATTTACCTTATGCAGATCAGATCCAAGAAAACTTCTAAAATAGAAGTTAAAAATTGCAAGTAGTGCATTTGTCAGACTTTTATTACCACATAACAATCCTCAGCTGTTTCAGTTAAGTTTATCATATAATAGCTCTTACTTTATTTGCTCACTGAATAATAAAAAAGTGTTCATATGACTATAAATAGCATATTCACGAAGGACCACATGAAGTGTGCTTAAGGATCCTTAAGAAAAGTTGTAAAGAATTCTCTCAACCTTTGAGTGCTTCACCTAGAAATTTTGATAAAGTTTTTTAATATTTTTCTACCACTTGTGGAGATAAGTGTGGAGGTGGGTGATTGTGTGTACAGGTGTGTAAGATACATTTGTGTTTGTGTGCACTTTATATTTTACTCTCCTATGATAGACTTTTCAAAACTATTGAAATATCATCAAAGAAAGAATCCTACCTAAAATATCTGTGATTTACTCTTCCTCTACAGAAAGCTACTTCTAAGACTGAAGATGTGAAAGGTTCTTTTTTTAAAAATCTGGAAAACAAAGCAAGTGTCCTGTGTTGAGAAGATGGGCCTGGGCATCAGAACACTTAGGTTCTTTCCTTGAACCTTTACTGGACAGACAATACTAACAGGTATGCTAGTCTCATATGAAAAGAATTTACACTGTAAATCAGTCTTTTACCATAGAAAAGTAAATAGGTATGCTACTTCTTACGTAACGCTTGTAAAAGTTGAGGCTAGCCACAACTTCTAAGAACATCTAAACATCTAGGACATCATCCAGAAATATCTGACAACTTCAAGGATCATTTCTGTAAGTGTTATTTTGACAGTCCTCAACCTTTGCTGACTTCACTGGCTGTTAAAAGCTCTGAATCTTGGAAGAGTCCTTGATATTTTTTTAGGGTTAGTCACTATGACCTAAGGAAGAAAAAGCATTTTCCTTTTGGAGGTATTCAGTCTAGGGGCCAGACACCTAATTTTATTTAGGTAGGTCTATCTGGTAAAAAGTTTTAGAAGCTAATGGCAGACTCTGGAGTGACATTAGTGTGTGCTCTTACAGAGACGTTTGAAAACTACTCAGGCTAATGGGTGAAGTTGGAAGGAAAGTAATTGCCTAGACACTGATTATGAGTACATTTAAGTGTGGAGTTAAGCAAAGGTTTCCAAGCATGAGCGCTTGGAATGGAAAATGAAGGTCCGGAATACCTATAGAGAAAGAATTCAATGTCACAAAGAAGTCCTGGTGTCCTTTTGTTGTTTACCTGTAATACTTAGCAACTTCAATGAATTATGACTTCTTTACTGTAGGCAGTGTACAAAGAAGAAGTAAGAGACGGCATTTAACCAGCTGATCTTTCACTCTAGAAAAGTGCAGGGTAACTCCAGATTTGTTCTCAAGATGGAGAACAGAGTAATGGAGTTGATTGCATTTCTTTTTGCTCCATTCAATACCTCCCAGGCCTCTGTTTGAGTCCTGAGCACATTCTGGGCTTCCCACTGAGGGTCTAGGCCGACTTGAAAGGAGAAGCATGTTGAATGATTTAGGAGTGTCTAAGGAAGAGCCCTTTCAAACAGAGAAGGAAAACAATGGGGTTTTATCTATAGAAGAGACAATTGAAGGGAAGACTTAATGACAGTCTTTGCATACTCAAAAGAGTAGAAAAAAATCTTCTTTTGACTACTACAGGTATAATAAAAAACTGTAAGTTTAAATGCAGAAAGACTTTAGGAAACCTTGAAACACTGAGACTTACTTTGTCTGGGGAACAGTCCCTGCCTTTAGGGAATTTATAGCACAATTAGACCAGTGTTTGATGGGATTGATTTATATAGGGGACCAGTTAGCTCAGTCAGCTGAGCGTGGTGCTAACAATGTTAACGTCACGGGTTCGATTCCTGTTCGGTCCCCATGTGTTGCCTGATCTAGTCGAGAGGTGGCGTCCCTGGTGGCAGGGAGGCTGGATTAAATGATCTCTAAGGTCCCTTCCAGCTTAGGCCATTCTATGATTCTATGATTCTATGATACACAATGAATTTAGGTGAGAATGGCCTTTTCTCTTTCTTGTACCTTCTTAAAAAAACATTTAGCCATAAAATCCTGAGTTCATGAACGTGGAACTGGGTAGACGATCTGAGTGCAGATGTCTCAGCAGCACTTGATAAAAATGCCTTAAGGATCTAGCTTGACTTTACAGTATGTGTAATTAGGGACTTAATTAAAGTTTACAAAATATTTTAAGATCTTCAGAGAAGTGCCATATCTGGCAAAAAGGTATTGTTAGTGTGTCACATGACGAGTCACTGAGAACTCCAGTAAAACACAGAACATACAACAACAAAGAAGGAAAAGCACCAAAACCTTGTCAGTGTAACAAATGTAGCATTTGTTGACAGCGAAAGAGGGGGAGAGGGGAGACTAGAAGCATATAAAAATGTTTAAAGCACTGAAAAGCACTAATTTATTGTCAGTAACCTCTTTGAGAAGGCATATTTTCAAACAATCCAGTGGCAGTGTAAATTATGCAGAGCTCAACTCTTCAAGAAATGACAGGTTCTCACCTAGCTAGTGGAAATACTGAATAAAAACCAGACTGACTATTTATTAGACTTTTTGAAGATTAGAAGAGCCAACACCTAGGCCAAAATCTTAACTTGATAAGGAGTCTTTATGCAGTTTACCTGTAATATAAATAATAGATTTTTTTTCTTTACATCGCTGTTCTGGTTTATTAGCTGCTTCCATTAGACAACAGCTATATCTTCAGAGTTCTGCAGGGATTTGTCTCTGATAACAGTATGGTCATCATCTGTTTCTTTTTTAAATTAAATTTTGATCCAGGTTTGCTTATTTCTGGTGGCATGAAGAGGCCAGGATATGTCCCTATGGGAACAGATCTGTCTCTGGGACACTTTCCACTAGACTGGGTTGCTCAAAGTCCCATCCAGTCTTGTCTTTAACACTTGCACGGAGGAGGCATCCACAGCTTCTCTGTTCTAGTGCCTCAGCACCCTCACAGTGAAGAATTTCTTCCTTACATCTAATCTAGATCTACTCTCTTTCAGTTTGAAACTGTTATCCCTCGTCCTATCACTGCACTCCCTGGTAAAGAGCCACTCTCCTTCTTTCTTGTAGGCCTCCGTTAAGTACTGGAAGGTGGCTATAAAGTCTCCTTGGAGCCTTCTTTTCTCCAAATTGAACAACCCCAATTCTTTCAGCCTGTCCTCATTTCCATAGAAGTAATGACTTTCTGTTCATATGCCTTTTCCTGGTCCCTCCCCATGAAAACGTGCCGCCCTATGATCTTCAACAGCTTTGGGGGACACTCTTCTTGTCCCTGCTGAAATCTGGGCTTCAGTGAAATGTGAGCATAGAGAACATAAACCTCAACACTCAGTTAAAGTAAGTCAGTGGAATGGGAATTCCTTCTAGTCAACCCCAAAGTGAAATAGTGTGACAAACCTGACAGAAGTGATCTATGCATCCACTAAGAATGTTATTTTAATGAATTATCTAATGCCATTAAGAGATGCTTAGAAAATTAATGTGTAAAATAGCTAAACTATGATACAAAATGCATGTTTAGCAGGGTGATTATCTCGTACTTTACCCAGGGTGATGTTTTTGCGATCTTTCCATCCAACTTCTGCTAAGTGCCATTATAACAGGACAGTCAAGCATCCCTTTCACTATAATAATAAAGATTATTAACTCTGTTTAATAGGGTGCCAGTAACTTTTCCATAAGCATTTCTATTTGCATGGTCAGTGAGAAACTTGGCAAGGACTCTAAGTGTTATTTGGGCTGTACTTTATCTTAGTCAAATATGGGAGCCAGCAGTCTTTAACCAAGATAGACCACTGTAAACATCATCAAATGGAAGTTACACCACACTGATTTACATCAACTGAGATTCCATCCCTGGACCTGACTCCAAATGTCTTTTCCTTCTGTACATCTCTAATTAGAAGCCAACTTCCCTGAAGACCTAGTTCAGGTTACAAATCTTCACAGTAGTTATAAAAACACAGTTTTACACCTTGACGTTGAAGCTTTCTGGCCTTGTTCCTGAGCTTCCTGAAAGGGGGAGAACCTTGTCCATCACCGGCAATTGGTGACTGTAATCAGAGTCATTAGACTCAAATGATATGTTCCACTGTAAAGGAACAGAAATGCTGTCCATCGTGTTAAATTAATGGCTACAGCTACAGTTAAAAGCCCATTGTTTACATGGCACATAGGAACAATCATCTCGAGATGGGGAAAATAGAGCCCTTGGCGGGCTGTCAAGGTTTTAAATGCAAATCCATGCTTATCCCTTTCAGCATGCCTGGTTGTGCCACCTCCTCCCATCCTCACCTCTCTGATCCCCCAGCTGAAGCTAAGATGCCAGCAGTGAGGGCAGTCATGCACATCCCCCAAGGCTGATAATTTTCTTTCTCACCATGGTTTGGGTGGTCCATCTGCCTGAGCTAATTGCTCTCCAGCAGATCACTCTCATATACAATTTATTGCATGTGAAACAGATGTTGCAGCTGTGACTAACAGTACAACCAGACATCTTCCTTTTCCAAGCCAGGAAGACCAGAAGGAAAAGAGCAGAATCACATGTATGATCTTCCATGATCAGCTTTTAGCAGGGCTGATTCAGCCATCGGATCCCGTTGCTACAAGATGTTAGATGTGAAGCCAAGGGGTGACCCTGAGGATGCTGCTGCTTGTGTTATGCCATTGGATTGGTCATACTTGGTCAGGTGACATGTCTTAATTCCTTGGTGTCCTTGTCACAGCTTTCAAGCAATTTTGCAATAAGGATGGTCAAAGCAAGCTGATCATGTTGCACCATCCGTATAATTTGCCCAAGACTCTCTACATCTGAGTATTCCTAGAAGCCCTTCATCCTTGCTTCCCAGAGGACATAAATCCAGATGTGTATGTTTAATATATGCTAAACTAAGACCATTGGTGGTCAGGGAGGAAGGCGATGGATTTATAGACCAAAGACAGAGACTCTTACTTCTAAGCAATTGATTTCTCATCATGTTTTCTGAGTATATTTCAACTGTTAACACATCCTCCTTCACAACCATATTGTTCTAGTGAAATATTACAAAATATGCCTGATTTACGGACTGACGACAAAGTCCCATAGAGGTGCTTAAACCACAGAGATGCTTAAACCCCCAAATTATACAGATTTCTACATGTTTCCAGGTTGGGACTCAGCTGTCTCATTCAAGGTGAAAGTAAGGGTCTTCTGTGGCAGAGCCAGGAAAGAGAAATCCAACAATAGTTTACTGGCTGTTCCGTTGTTTATCATGGGTCATTACAGCTTAGCATCTGGGATGCTGTTTTCCCACATAGAGAAGACCTGGAAGAAGGATTGTATCATATCTCAGACTAAGGTCACACAATAAGAATGTTATCTTTTTGTTCAGAGAGCCCCATTTCCCTCTCAGCTCCTCATCAACCATGAAGCACATCTCCTGGAATGACTGCAGACATCTCCTGCTTGAAAAAAACCCAACTTATAAATCATTTATAAATGTATTACTAAGCTTATTATAAGACGTTATAACAAATTAGAACTAATAGTGTTGCTTAATAACAAGATTTTTGTAACAAGATATTATCCCCACATATATCACCGTGACTAGTTAGCTAGCCGCTGTAAGAATAGGTAAGGATGATTGATCGGCTTGCTTTTTAGCTCTTCTGATTGTAAAGCAAGGCATCTTGGATTCAGAATATTAAACTGCACTATAAAATACATTATTAATATGTACAGCAACCCTCTTTTTACAGCCTTATGCCAATTTATTGCTACAGTATCACTCTGAATGTGACATTAATAAAACTGGTGCAATAACACAGCCTTTAAATTGGTAGTTATTGGTAATGAGGGAGCGATTTAGCAGTGGGCTTTGTTGACAAAACTGAAGGCCCGTTATTAGTCTGATGGTTGATTAATTAGTAATTATTCACTATCTGTTTTGTGACCCAGCCCACTGTTTTTAGAGATCTTCTCGCAAATATGCGCTTTTTAAGCTAATAGCCAAAACAGAAGTAAAATAACCGTCTGCTGTGCAGCCTAAGAAAAGGGTTTAGGTTCAAAAACAAGTAGCAAGAATCCTCATTCTCTGTTCCATAATCTGATGCTATAAAATGTCAAGGACCCCCATATTCCTGACTGGATTGGAAGACCCAAAGCTGACACCTGTGAAATCATAGAATCATAGAATGTTTTAGGCTGGAAGGGACCTTAGAGATCATCTAATCCAACCCCTACCATGGGCAGGGACACCTCTCAACCAGTCCAGGCTGCTCAAGACCTCATCCAACCTGGCCTTGAACGTCTCCAGGGAAGGGGCAGCCACAACCTCTCCAGACAATCTAGTCCAGAGTCTTGCCACCCTGATACTGAAGAATTTCTTCCTAAGATCTAATCTAAATCTATTCTCCTTCGATTTAAACCCATTTCCCCTTGTCCTATCAGTGGATGCTCTTGTAAAAAGTCCCTCCCCAGCCTTCCTGTAGGTTCCCTTCAGGTATTGGAAGGCAGCTATTAGGTCCCCAAAAAGTCTTTTCTTTTTAAGACTGAACAACCCCAGCTCCTTCAGCCTGTCCTCATAGCAGAGCTGCTCCAGCCCTTGGATCAATTTTGTGGCCTTCTCTGAACTTGCTCCGACAAATCCATGTCCCTCTTATGGCAGGGACACCAGGACTGGACGCAGTGTTTGAGGTGGGGTCTCAGAAGAGCAGAGTATAGGGAGAGAATCCCCTCTCTTGATCTGCTGGCCACACTCCTCTTGATGCATCCATCAACACTGGTGTCTGTGAAAAACTGTGTCCTTATGTCCTGTTTCCACAACATCTGCAAGCATCTCTCTGCACCTGAGGGACAGATTTGCAGCACCCCACGCTCCTTTAGCGTGGAGACATGCTCCATGGTGATGCTGAAGAATTGGGGAGAAAAAAAAAATAGAAAAAAGAGGAGCTGACAGTAACAGACATTTTGTTTATTAAAGATCATTTTTTTATAAAGATGAATTTCCTGGACACTCTGAAGTTGTCAGATGTGTGCATAAAGTTGCCTGAAGGAGTGTCTAACATGGCAAGAGAGCAGGACTTCACTTTCCCCTCAGAATGCCCTCCTCATTGTTAATACCATGAAATCTAAAATAAAGAGAGCAAATACTTGGTGATTTTAACACGAAATTTTCATCCCATCCAAAATCCATTGTGATAAATCAAAACTTTATGATTAGTGCCTCAATGGCAATTACATTGCACTAATGAAGAGACCTTATCATCTGCATCATATTAATTTTTTCAAAAACTTTTTTCGGCTGTGTTCCTTCTCCACAGCAGCAACAGCAACAATTTCTACAGCATCTGGACATCTTCCCAGGCTATTTTATCTGTTAAACCATGAATCATTTTCCTAAGTTACTAAATGGTCTTCTGTTAATGTAATTTATTTTTTTAAAATGAGAAGGCCTGATCTTGTCAAGACTGCTATGAGTAAAATATCAAAAACATTGTTAACCTAAAGCTTTTGCAATATTTTTGACTACTTTGCCCAATAAAACATACTAATGTTCTTTCCTTGATATCACCAGAGACACGATAACACCAAGGATACTTGGATGTTCTTTTATCTGAGAAGGAGTTCTCCAAAAGGTTTTAAATCCTTAATATTGCCTCTGCTCCCATGTCTTGCCAAGGAGCTCCCATAGTTCCAGTCCCGCCAAGAAATGTGAAATGTACAATAACTGAAAATCTCAAGCATGCAATCTTTTTTGTATCATGACCATCTGGGGAGGTTGAGATCAAATAAGTCTCAATTAATGGTTGAGAGGGGATTTTTTTGTAGGTTTGACTCTGACCCGTCAAGAAAAACTGAAGACAGAAAGCCACACGCTGACTTCATCCTGTGGTCAAGAGGACACATGTAAATGTTCCCATGTGACAATTAAAGACAAAGTTTTAGAAAATCCAACTTGCTCAGCAGTTCATCATTCCTTTCAAACCCACAAGCTCTTTAGCAGGATGGAACAAGATGACCAGCAAATGTTGGGAATTATCATCTTGCCAGAAGTTGCTCTCAATTGTTTCTTTAAGTCACATATTTTATCTAATCTGCTATTCATTTAATCGTAGATTGTTTGTTAAGCATGTTCACATTTTCAAAAGGGGAAAAATGGGATTCATGAATTTTCCCCAGTGTTACACACTGAAATCCAACTGTTCTGTCCTGTAAGCTATGGAGTTGGGGTGAAGGAACAGGCTGACTTTGACTTCATCAATATTTTGTGTTGCTCATATACCCTCCAATGCATGTGCAGCCCAGAATACTTATAAACCTCCCTCAGTCCTGTGTTTAAAAATAATTCATTTGCATTTTCACCTCTTCCCCAAGGACCATACAGATCCAGAGAGATGGAAGAGTCATAGTCCATAAACATCTCAAAGCACACTCATCTTCTAATGCTCAGATATCCATCCCATGTGGCAACAGTTTTTGGATCCAAGAGATAAACAGCTGCCACATTTTACAGCCCTATCAAAGCACTGAACACCCCCTCACATTTTCTTTATAAAGGCGACTCGTTTCACTTAACAGATTACTTCCACTGCTGTTATGTCTTCTAGCAAACTTTCTGACTGGCAAACTTAGTTCCTTTCTCCTCATGCAACCATGATTGAGAGGACACCTTACCGAGGACAACAAATGCCACAGCATTGAAGCAGCTCAATTCAGAGGTGTGTAATTTTTCAGTAAGTCCCAAATGTCGGAATTGCTCACAACAGATTGTGAAATCTTAGAAAAGGAAAGCAGTTTCCCTGGATAGAAGAGTTTCAGTCCTATCTGCTGAAGTGATACCACATACAGGACATTTCAATCAGGAGTTTTCTCCACACTAAACAAAGAAAAGATGTTATCTCTTCTCTGTTCTGTAGCTAAAGCATCAAGTGTGCAAAACGTGTGTCAGATAGATACAGGAAGGAGAAGGCCTCCAGCCAGAGGCTCTGAAGGAAGGAGATGACAAAGGTTAGATCAAAATGCATGTTTACTGGCTTTCAAAGATTTTCCGAGTTAGCTGCAGACTCAGGAAATGCTGTTATTATTGCATGTTGCTGTCAAAGGCAAGAGTGCCTGTTTTCAGGCTAAGTTGTCAAAAAAGACCATGGTGCAACCTCACAGGTTTTGAAATCTGAGATGAAAATGACAAAGAGGGGAGTTCAAAGTGATAAGACCTCACCACTTACATCTTGTTATCTGGCAGAGGCATGGTGATATACACTGGTAGGGACTGTTTGCTGATGAACAGACCGAAGGAAAGCTTGGCTGAAACTGATATTGGTTGTTTTAAATCATCTTTCAGCTCCTTCAGAATCATTTTTTCCACTTTTCCATTTCAGTTCTCCTCATATCAGACCTTGCAAACAGATTAGACAAACATATATCAGGAAGGAAATAAGTAAAACTCAGCCAGACTAGGGGCAAAGGATGGACCAGAAGACCTCCAAATGTCTCTCCAGCCCTGCTGCGAGTGAGCAAATTCATTAACATGCATTTAACCTGAATGACATAACAAATTTGATGATGATTAATTGCAATCAGTGGGAACTTTGAGATCCATAGTCAGTGATGTCAAAGTCAAGATCAACATCTGTAACAAACTCTGCTGTTCCCATGAGAGATCATTGCCTTGGAAATGTGCAGAAGATCCCACAAGAAAATTTTAGTTACACATTGCTTAGGATTTGCAACTACACCAAAAATTTACAAGCTCTAAAGAGAAGTAGTTAGGTGATTTTATTGTTGTGGTTGATTTTTATTTTTAATTATTTTTTTTAAGCTTCCTCAGTGGAATGGAGAAATGAGGATGGTGGTGGTGATGAGATTCAACACATTGATCTGGCTACTTCATGCTGTCCTTGCTCTATTTTCTATGTCTACATCTGTCACTTGCCTTCTGGCTTTGACTTTGAACACTGTCTTTTTTGACCGAATCAAGAGGGAATGTACAACTTACAGGGCACTAAATCCTTATTTTTATTTTCTTTGTCTTTTTCCTCTTTTCTCTTTCACTCTGCTTTGTCAGATGATGCCCTCATTTCCCATGTCATCCTGTTTCACCATGTGATTATCTATACAGATAGCAAGCTGAGTATTTTCTAGTAATACATCGTCTTGTTCCTCGTCTGACATGATCAGCAGAGTGTTACGCATGGGTGCCAGGAAATTGCCTAAAAGGAAAAATGTTGGGAGAAATCTTGAGAAATCTTGAGTAATCTCTCTTGAAGTTCACTGGATTGAAATCGTTTATATCAACTAAGTACTGGCATAATTTAATTAATCAAGCTCAAATTTGTAAAACCTGGGTGTTCAAATTTGCTGCTTATGCCTTTATCTCAGTTGTATTTTTGCATCCATTGAGTAAGTGTCCTGATTTCCAACTCTTCAGCTGAAATGACCAATAATAATCTTACTATTGGGGCACTTCAGATTATAGCTGAAAACAACAATTCAAAAACTTGTTCCTTTATCACTTCGCAGACTTTGATTTGCTGTCTTAAAGTGTCTCTTTAAGAGATCTCTTTCAGTGTTGCCGTTTTCCAGCTTCTTGCCTTGAACTGAGACCAATATTTTGCCAATCCAGACGGAATAGTTTCTATTTGTCCAGGATAAAAGTGATTTCACAAAGAAAGCGAGGAAGCAGGTTTCCAGCAGAGTGAAACATGCCATACAGCTATATGGCCCCGGTGGGTGCGGTGAATTCTGCCTTTAGAAAACTGTGTGCACTTGGTGGCCTCTTGACAACTCCTCCAGGTGTACTGTTTTCTGGTGTTTACAAAATTCAGGTAACTGCACCCTAGGCAAACAAAGTAACCAGAGGGCTCTAAAACAGATTACTGGATAAATAAGACAAAAATATTGAAAAAAGTAACCAGAGGACTCTAAAATAGATTACTGGATAAATAAGACAAAAATATTGAAGTCTAAAGAAACCACATGCATATGATACAGCCACAGTCAGACTACAAACTCTAATATCAAATGCATCATATACAGCCACAGTCAGACTACAAACTCTAATAACTAAAACCAAGTGTTTATTTTTTCCCCTGGAAAAATTACCTTTTCTAACTTAAACAATTCTATAATTCTATTACATCAGATCTGTGGGGAAAAATGTGTGCAGGAAAGACTAACACATTTA
>NW_009709760.1:0-1539 GCF_000703405.1 Apaloderma vittatum
CTGAGGTCAGAGAGGAATCCGCGGACGGAACGACTTGCTGCAGACTTTCCTGGTAGTTTGTGTCACTTTATTTCCTTCTATTTAATTTTTTTTTTTTTATTTCATCCAAACGGGAGGAGTGGGATTCACCGGCAGAAGCACCCGGACCAGCCCAAAGAGCACAGACACCCCCGTAAATGAGGGTACAAAACCTGTGATTTATCGAAGTACGATTTTATTCCGTTTTACTCTTCGGGCAGATCGGTGAGGGTGGGTGCCAGCGGGTCCCTCCGCCTCCTGCGGGTGCTACCCCGACAGAAGCAGCCTATGGGGAGGGGGGATGAATTCATCTTTTTCACACACCGGCAAAAAAAATCCCGCACTTCGGCCAATTTATTTAGAGGCATTACCGGTTACCGAAATTGCAGCGTAACTCAGGCTTTTTAGACCTCGTTTCCCTCCGGTTCATCTTCTTCGTAGCATGTTTGGAAATCTGCGAGGAGGCTTTGCCGTGGGAATAGTTTAAAATGGGGAGGGGGGATGAATTCATCTTTTTCACACACCGGCAAAAAAAATCCCGCACTTCGGCCAATTTATTTAGAGGCATTACCGGTTACCGAAATTGCAGCGTAACTCAGGCTTTTTAGACCTCGTTTCCCTCCGGTTCATCTTCTTCGTAGCATGTTTGGAAATCTGCGAGGAGGCTTTGCCGTGGGAATAGTTTAAAATGGGGGTCCCAAACTGATATTAAGAATTCCCTTCTTTGACGATTGTACGGAGAAAATCTCAGTGTGATATTTAAGGTCGCAATAAAGCAAGAAGAATCGGGATATTTTAAAGACAGAAAAATAAAGGAGGGGTTTTTTTTACTAGTTTCTCTCTCTGTTCGGGCTTAAAATTATCAGATACTCTTATTAGTGTGCAACTACTCTTTTATTATATTCTCGATAGGATGCATTTAATATTTATGCCATCTGGAATCAGAAAAAGATGTGGAATAACTTTTTAACAGTCTAAGATTTTTTTTAAAGCAATTGAATTTGAGGCCGTCGTTACAAAATACAGGGACAAAAAAACCTCAAAACCAACCTAAACCCCAAAGCAGTTTGAAGGGGGGAAAATAAATAAAATGGAACTACTTAAAGACTTAACGTTTGGAAATAATCAGTTGTTGGGAAATTGAATTCTGAGTCTGGAGGGGAGCCCAGCTCTTTGGTTTCTGATTTTGGCAATATTTCTGGGAAGAAATAAAAATAAATAAATTTAAAAAAAACCCCAAAAAAAAACAAATAAAGGCAAAATTCTGATGATTTTTTTTTTCCTCCTCCCTTCACCGCCGGCCCCTCATTTCCCCCCTCACAGGCATCCCCGGAAGCCTGAGGCATGTAGGTGCGAATATTTCTCTCCCTGATGCCTGGAAGAGCAGAATCTGTACTTTATAGAGTATTTCTCGTGGATCCTTTGAACACATCAGCTGGCATGGGAACAGAGAGTGTGGCCTGACTGCTCTTTCCTCTTTTTACTCCCTTTCCGCGCCGAAGCCCCCGGCGCCAGTCATTG
>NW_009709760.1:1558-4311 GCF_000703405.1 Apaloderma vittatum
CTGACACACACATACACCCCCCCCTCCCCCCCTTTTTGGGGTAAAATGCGGGATGACTTCAAAATCGAGGTGTTTTCTTTAACCCAATTCTCACCATCATTTCACCTCCCAGGTTCCCTCTCCCCTCCCTGGGCTTGGCTGGAGGGTCTTTCCTTGCTGCTTAAGTTTCTTTATGATAAACTGGGAGGGATGAGCTCCACCTCGGCCCTCTGGTGTGTTGCTCCCAGGCTGTCCAGCCTGAAATCTCCAGTTTGAGTCTCACTCCTTTTTATCAAAATGGAAAATTAAATAGCATGGCGGGTCCCCGAAGGCTGCAGCTGCAGGTGCCCTCTGCTCTCAGCCCCAAATCCATCCATTCCCTCGGAAAATGCCCCTCCATGTGCCTCCTTCCCACCTCCTGCATCCTCCTCTCCAGTCCTAGCCTCCCCCAGCCCGAATTCCTTGGTTAAAACCTGAAGGGGGACCAACCTCGACCCCAATCCTGCCTGCGGGAGGGGAAGAAGTGTGGTGGGTGTCTGTGGTGGTTTTACCCACAGAGCAGAAACCTGGATGGTTTGTGGCCTGAGCTGCAGCTTATGGAGCAAATGCTCCTGCCTGTGAGCAAGAAGACCGTATACAAATATATTATACGATATGTTTGTGTTCTCTGTCTGTCTGCTGTAGGTAGAGACATTCGCACATCCTCCACCTGGAAAAAGTGCAGTTGGGTGTCCCTGCTTGCGTTGATCCAGCTCTTCAAATGACCTTTTTTAAAATATGGCAAAATGTGCATCCCTGCACACCCCCCTATATGTGCACATACATGCACTGTGGCTGTGCAGTCCATTTCCTATCGGCACCGAGCCCAGCAGTGTGTGCCCATCGCTGCACACACCCGGGACTAACTCTGTGTACTCCAAACTCGGCTCAGCTAATGCAATTTGTTTCAGCTGTTGTGGGAGAAAAAGGGAGTTGCTTGACTTTAAAGCCCTACTTCTAATGTTTAATTTGGTAGGAGCCGTCAGGATCCTTTGTGCTTCCCTGCTGCTCCCTTCTACTGCTGGTAGGAGCCTGCAGCTGGGCATGGGCCCTGTGGGCAGCCTGCGAGGGGGCACAGTTTGACCACATGCATGGAGGGGCTGGAGGTGAAGTGCAGTTTTGATGGAATCAGGAGGATTTTGAGGCCTATTTTCAAAAATGTGTGTTGCTTGGGGTGAATCTAGTCATCTCAGCCAGGGCAGAAGCAGTTCTACCACACCAGGTGTCTCAACGCTGCGTACCTGGAGCATGGGGCAGCCTGGGGCCAGGTGTCTCAACGCTGCGTTCCTGGAGCATGGAGCAGCCTGGGGGTGGGACACAGAGGAATGCCCGTCCTTCATATCATAAACCTATAGGCAAGCCTATAAGCTGGACCATGCCTCTGCTCCAGCACAGCTTTGCTGCAGTCCGTGGGTCATTGCTCTCTTTTCTGGTCTCTCTGGTAAATCTCCCTGGGGCAGAAATTCAAGCATGAGGTCTTTGTCTTTGCAGAGCCATTGACATGGCAATCTCCACTGAGGGCCAAGCCCTGACTCACATGCCTGGCATGATCCACTCCCTAAGCTCAGGGGAGTCTCACTGTGCTCGGTGAGGTGGATCATAAATCATGGCAAGATGAGTGATGGTTGCTCCTAGCCCCAGGCAGGGCCCGGAGGTGCTCAGGCAGGCAGGACAGTGGCTGAGGTCCCCAGGCTTGGGGTGACCGCTGCAATGGGAATGATGCGTCCTGCTCTTCATCACAAAATCTCCCACAGATCTCTGGGGCTAAGGGCTTCAGAACGGGTAAAACTTTGGGGATTTGAATCTCCCTCACCGCAGCCATGCTGTAGAAATTCCCCACAGAAGCGTTTGCAGTGTAGAGTTGTTGTTTTTCCATCTGAATCTTGTGTGTTTCTCACCTGCGTTGCAGGGAGAGCTCCGCATATTTTGGAAAACTGGACAAGTGCTTAATTCAGGCTTCTTCTGCCTTTCTGAGCCTGATGGTGAATCAATAATGCCTGAAGGGGCTTACCCAGGAATTACCCAGGGAGAGCAGAGACCATAGCAAGCGTGTTGGGAGGCTTTTTCATTAATAGATCACCAAGAGATGCCAAGAGATGGTCCATGTCTTGCCCTCACCCCTGCCAGGCCAGACCTGGGTAAGTCTCTCCTGCCTCCCTTGCCCACTGCACTGCTGTGCAGGGTGAATCTCCATGAGGACAGATGGATGCAGCATGGAAAGGCACCAGCCATCACCCTGGACTGCTCTAGAGCTCCAGTGTGCCCTGGGCTGCAGCATCATGTGGGACACAGAGAGACAGTTGCCCTGGTGGGTTTTAATGCATGTTTATGTGTTTCTCTCCCTGCCTCCTCCTCAGCCCTTGATTCCAGTTTGGGATCTCAGCACCAGGTGGGAAGAGTGATAGGGAAGGTCTGAGCACAACATGGAATGTGTGTTGCTGGAAACACTCTGAGACCAAACTGGATCCCCAAAACTCCTCTTACCTGATGCTGCCCTGGTTTCCTTTGCTTTCCTCAATTACCCCACTGAGAGGGTGTAAAGTAAATCAGACGGGGCAGGCAGCAAAGTCCTACAGAGCACCCCCATGGCGGGCTGCACTTCCCCAGGCTCCTCTTCTCACTGCTCTCCTCCGTTTGCACCCTGTACCTCGATCCTCTCCACAGGACCCATGGGTGGGCCAGGAGGGAAGGGAGCCCGGCGGGTGTCCCCGGCTCTGCCCGCAGGATGCCTGGGT
>NW_009709760.1:4359-6251 GCF_000703405.1 Apaloderma vittatum
CTCGCTCTTTCCCCCTTCCTCCCCCCTCCGCCCCCTTCCTTATTGCAGGGGCGGCGGCCGAGCGGAGGAGGGTGGGGAGGAAGGCGGGGGGAGCAGGGTGCCTCCTCCTTTCCCGGGCTGCAGCCGGAGCTCGGGGGCTCCAGGGACCTAAACAGTTTTTTTTTTAGCTTTAAATGGAAGCCCATCTCCAAATCCAGGTATTTCCTGGCATTTTCAAGGCCAAATTCACGGCTTCCCCGCGACACGGTCCCGGCTTGTTAGGATTAGCCAGCCGATTCATTCGGTTTGGGGAATAAATGCGTTGCTGGGAATCAGTTAAACACCCAAACATTGTTTGCCAGAATGCTGGAAAAAAATCCCGCCAAGTATTAGTCGATGGGTGAGCGAATTGTTTGTTTACAAGAAGTGCCAGACTACATTAAATCCCACGCGTGAATACAAAGGCGGGATTGTTGGTTTACGAGGAGGACAGGGTCGGATGCTTTGTTTCATGCTTCGCAGAAACATAACTCCATCCTCCTTCCAAAGAGCAAAACACAGGGACACCACTTCACCCGAGTCCGACGTTTGCGATCGTTTTTCCTCCCGTTTTTTTCCCACCTTCGGAGGGAGGATTTAGGCTCCTCTCCCCAGCCTCGCCGGCTTTAGGGGTGAGAGAGAGTTTCTCGGGCAGTTCAGGCCGTTTGCACCCAGAGACGATTTAAAATCCCGCAGGTTTCAGCACACACCGCGGGGAGCTGGAGCAGGAGCTCGGGTAGAGATGGCAGAAGAATTCTGTCGATGCAGAAATAATTGCTTCAGGACTGAAGAAACGACCTCTGAGAGGTTTACCGAAGTTGCAGTTAAAGAAAAAAGTAGTTGTCCCCGTCTACACGTCTGAGAAATAAGTCCAGCCACCCAACCAGAGTTGGTCGAGGCACAAGAATTCCCATCTCCATTGGCTCCTACTGGGAGAAAGGTTTTAAGATTCGCTGCTCTTACCGTCCTCCTGATAAATAAGGACCGTGGCAGAGCAGCGAGAGTGTTGCACTGCTCGGAACTCACATCAACAGGCGCATCAATGCCCCGAGCCTTTTTCACTCGTTTTCCAGAAAAAGTAAGGAAATTACTCGTATTTTCCCTTTGCCGCTGCAGTGCAGCCTCACAACTCGGGCGGGTTATGATGCAAACCACGCGGAACGATTACCATGACCAGATCTCCATAAACTTCTTTATTTTTTTAAATTTTAACCGAATATCTTTATTTGACCCCGTATGGGATCCACTCACTCCGGCTCAGAGACCCCCGAGCCCCTTCCCCACCTGGATTCCTCTCCCTGCACTTGCTGATTTTCCCGATGCTCGGGACATGGAGCAAAGCTTCCCACGGGAGGAAACCTCCTCGCCTTCCACTCTGGCCCGTGGAGAGACAATAATTAAGACCTTCCAATTATAATCAAGACCAGATATCGCTTTGAGAGCTTCCCTGAGAGGTTTAAGTAACTAAAGTGCATTTATCAATCTATTATATTGATAAGCGTTCGAATAAACATTAATAAATCAATACATTACTATGGTTAACATAACTATATTGATAAAGTTAATTAATATTAATGCGTTGCATATGTTGTAATAACAATAATTAATAAAATATCATCTCGACGGTCTTTTTATTTAATATCTGTACCTGCATACGAGTATACACAAAGGAGCGTGTGGAAAGCCGCCGTCAGAGCAGGACACGGAGTCTAAAAGCACCAGGTTACTAAAGCCACAAATGCACATTTTTTACTGTTGCAGTTCACGCAGCAGATAGGAAAAGTTTGGTTTCGTTCCTTCTCTCAGTTAGTACGTGCAAAACAAAAAACAAAACAACAAAAAACACCCCCACCTCAAACAACCACCCAACAACC
>NW_009709760.1:6282-19056 GCF_000703405.1 Apaloderma vittatum
CCCCCCCCAAAGCCTCAACAACAAAGTACGGAGAGAACACCTCAGAACAGGAAAAAAAAATTATAAAATCGGTCAAGATTGTTTTAAAAACTCTTTTTTCCCCGCTTCCTCCCTGCGCTGCCCTAATTACCCTAATTCCCGAAGAAGGGGAGGCTTTCCCTCCCTCCCCCTCTGCAATATTCCAGAGTTACCTGGGTTTTGGCTGTCTTGGGAAACCGGCTGATTTTTCCTCTCTCGTTTCGGTGCCACCGACATTGAAGCTCCTCCCGGGAGCCCGGAAACCTCCGCCGGGTTTTTTTGGGGGGCACTTACCCCCTAGAAATCCCCCCCCGGGAGGGAAGGTGCCCGCAGCAGGGACTCATCTGCCGGTGCCCGAAATAACCAACTTCTCTGCTCCCTCCCAGGCTGACAAAGGGATCGAGCTCCCAATCGCGAGGGTAACTGCTTTGTTTTATGTTAATTATCCGGGTTATTAAAACGAGCCAAAACTAAAAGTGCCTCCAAGGTGTCCAAAAAACTGCCGATGTAGCCGTTAATTTAAGGAGAGGTTGATTTGTGAACGACTCAGCTGGGATCACCTCCACGAGCAAAATGTTGTTTATTTTGCTTTCATTTTCTTTTCTTTTTCTTCTTCCCGACAACTTTACTCTTGAGAACATGGGTGTGAACAACGGACAGACACTTGGATCTGGTTGAAAAAATCAAAACTTTCCTTGTTGAATCTTTAATGCCCTCGTGAAACTTTAATGTGATGAAATAATGCATCTTGAAGCAACCTTTCCTAAGAGGATTTATATGTTTTCACATTTTAACATTCAGGTGTTCTCTATGGTTGCTTCCCTCCAACAAGGAGAGTCAGCTTTCTCTCTTAATTATCAAACAATCACGATGTAAAAAATCAAACAGTTTACAGGACAATCATAAATGAAATAATTAACCACACCTGCATGGTATTAGAAAAGTTAAATGAAAAGTACAATTTTTCCCCCCCTACTAATTATTTCTGTCTGTACCAAGTTATTTTTGCCTGTTCCCACTGACAGGTACATTCCTCTTACCTAGAGTTTTCTGTGTCTTTGTGCCAGGTGGTTGGAGTTGTCTACAGATCACAATTTTCACTCAGAAACTCCCCATTTTTCAGAATTCTCTGTGTGTGGGGGTGTTTTTTTTTTAAGCTTGCAAGGTATTCTTAAAAATCTAGATATTGAAACACCCAAATTTCCAAAGGAGCTGTAGGTTTGCTATATTTGGCTCCAGGCACAGAGCTGCACACCTGAGTTGCTCCTCACAGTGATACGTCACAACCTCCCTGGCAAACCTCTCTTGAGCATTTTTGTGGTCTCAGACTATGCTTTTCCTTCTCATTTTAGTCCAGTCCTTGCTGCTGATCAGTGCGGCTGGGGAGTAACTTGGATTTCCAAAGCTTATTATAAGGAAAAGAAGATCCACAATGCCAGGGTTATTCACTGTCACCCTAGAAAGTCCTTTAAAAAATATTTTCAGTCATTTCCTTTGATCAACATCCTTCCAACATCACCCAGACCAATTTATAGTGAAAGAGGCAGACCATGCGCACGTGGTAGCACACCCTCATAGCGTGAGCCTCTACCTGGCTGGTCATTCTCTTCCCACTGCCAAAATAATACAGATTTTTTCAATACCTGTGCCTGCATCAATTTGTATTCATCAGAAAGAGAAGCAGATCTGGGCTCTCCCTCCTCGTGTAGCACAAGCACCACATCAGAGCGTTTCCAAAGCCCCCCCGTCTGACAGATGGTTCACAATTAATGTTGCCGTTCTACTGTCATTATGTACAACTTCTCCTGCTGACTAGTCACGTACCGCAAGACATGAGGCACTGCCGGATCATTTTTATGAATGCCAGGACCAATAAATGCTGCTTGCTGGTCCTCGGTGGTTGGGAGCGATGTTACCACCCGCGTGACTTAATGTAATCACGCATTTCTGTGCCCAGGCCCCAACTGTTAAAAGCCGAGTGTGTGACATTCACATTTTCCATTCATTACCAAGCACGTGTCAGAAACACTATTGATTGTTGCTTAAGAGAAGAGATTAAGAAGTAAATATTGTTTCCTCGCAGCTACCTTACTGTAATCATCTCTTTGCTTGAGTCCCTCCTTTTTTTTCTGCTTGTAGAGAAGAAATTTCTTTAGACCATAACAGCTGGTATCCTTTCTAAAAGTAGAGGGGTTTTATCTTGAATATTCTAAAAAATCTGTATTGGCTCCCCCTGATCCCTACACTTCTTGGGTCTAATGACCAGGGATTTCAAAGACAACGCCTCTTCTGACTCTGCTGTGGGGAAGGAAATCCAGAATAGTTTTAGGGGGAAGGAAATCCAGAATAGTTTCAGGGAGAAGGAAATCCAGAATAGTTTCAGGGGGAAGGAAATCCAGAATAGTTTCAGGGAGAAGGAAATCCAGAATAGTTTCAGGGGGAAGGAAATCCAGAATAGTTTCAGGGAGAAGGAAATCCAGAATAGTTTCAGGGGGAAGGAAATCCAGAATAGTTTCAGCAGAAAGGAGTCAGAGCACTCCATGAGCAACATCCCTCCCTGTCTCTGCTAGAATATAAATCTTCAGATATATGTTGTAATGAAAGAAGCCATCCCATATGCACTGGAACTAATTAAATCCCAATCACATGTTCCCAACAGAGGGGATGTGCCTTAGGAGCAACACAGCTCCTCCAAGCACACAAGTAGAGACTTGCACCTTCCGACAGCGGCTGGTAGCTGGAATTACAGGCCCCTGAAAGATGCTGAGCAAATGTTTTGGCTCCTGATCTCTGTCAGGCCTCTGTTATCCTGGTTTTGCTGTCATTGTTACTTGTGCTAAAACCAGGGTGGACATTTCTGCTGCTACACTCACACCTTCTGCTTGTTATGTGGGTACATATCCTGAGCCCCCTGCTCTAACACTGCAGCTTGGACGGCAGCAGCTTACGGTTACCTCAGGACTGTATTGAAATTGAATTGACTGATGGTGATTTCCAGGACTGAGCATCAGTATCTTAGCCTTGGCAGACCACTTGTCTAAGAAGGGGCTCTGTGAACTCAACCCAAAAGGACAAAATTGCCCCCGGTGTACCATTTCTTTCAGGAAAGTAGGAAAAATAGAAGCTGAGGCTTGTTGTGCCACTAGCTCTTGAAATGAAGCTATCAGCGGACAAATATTACCCACACCACCTGAAAAGCAATATGAATGGAAACTGGTGCAATTTTCACATGCAGATAAACCCTTTAATCTCATTTTGCATAATTGTATTGTTGCAAAGGGATTATGCACTATTGAAACTACAGATATCCTCTAGCCTAGATGATTTCTCAGAGCCTTTAGTTGACAGTATTGCTGTATATAATAATTATAGCTCATGATCAGCTTACTTTACCCAGCTGTTATTGATATAACTCATCAGCCAGACGTTGTTCTAAAAACATACTACTAATAAATGCCACTGAAACCTGCGTGCATAGAAAATATGATGGGGTGAAAAATAATAAACCTGCTACAGTGAATGATCAGAACAAAGCGATAGTCACATATAGTGAGAGCTGAAAGCCTTCAAGGCAGACACATTTACTGGAGTTGCTTCCAAAATACACAAGGCAAAGCAGGCAGGACAAAGGAGGCTTGGTTTATCTCGGCAAGGAGCCAACTTACAGCAGAGAAATCAAGGTATTGGTATTTGATATTTGTACACAACGGTGTATTTTAGCTGTATTAGGTGTTTGCACCTCCTCAGCACCTGAGCTCAATCTGTGTGAGAATGCCCCTGTGTTTTATCATAGCCTGTTCGTCTGAGGACCTTCCCCACAGAAATACTCCTCTTCCTAGTCTTCCTCTTTGCTAGCTCCCATTTCACAGGATTTATAACAAAAAAAAAAAAGAAAAAAGAAAAAAAAGGAAAAAAATACATCAGCTTCTTTCTTCTTCCAGTTTGACTTTCAAGTGGGAAATGCCGAAAAGTCAGCACCATCCTGCCTCCTCCCCCAGGATGAACAGCAGGGAAGTGGCACATGTATGAGTGCAGATATTGTAAAACGTTTCTGCCCAGCCAAATGAAGTGAAGACAACTGAACCTGTACGTGCCCTTAGCTGAAGGGCAGTGTCAAAGCTTCATTTTCTTTTTGATTAACCCTCAGATTAAGTAATTTAAAGGGAAGGAAAGTGATTCTGCTGAGTGACACTAATTTCAGTCTGATTCATTTTACAGTGTTGTAAAAACAATTATGTGCTTGGCACCCTCCAGAACATTGAACACTGTTCAATAACCATCAGATCTACTGAGATGAAACTGATACAGCTTGTTAGAGCATAAACTTATTGAAAATAGGCTTTGCAGCCAGACCAAGCGGACAGTGGCTTATTTTTCTTGTAATAGGAGTTGGTTGGTTTTCCTCAACTTAAATAAAAAGGTGCAGTTGCTATAGTCACTTTTGATCAGATTTTTAAAGGAGTCTAAATCTCATTTGGGCACTTAATTGGATTAATTTGATTTTTCAGAAGTATTAACAATTTGTGAGTTTATATGTTAGGGGCTTTCAAAGGACTAAACTTTGGCAACAGCTTGGAACAGACTTTTAAGTATTTAGCAATTATGTAGAAGCCAGAAATGACCAGCTTCCATTTATGCTGTTAAATAAAAAGTGCATTCCCAGCACAGTTGCTCCCAAGTATATTCCATCCTGTCCTAGCTCACCGGTCAGGGCTGCACAAAGCACACTGGAGAGCTTTCAAAAATCCAGGTCTTCTGAAACTAGCTGCTTTGATTTGCTGTTTCCTGACTGCATTTACAAATCTGGCCATTTTAATACCTAGACTAGTATCCCTAGTATCACCAAAAAAAAAAGGAAGAATTAGTTCCGTATCCTTTTCCTTTTTCCACAGTGCCACAAGACAAGGAAGAACTGCGCAGCTCAGAAACCTCTTTTTGTAGCAACAGATCCTCTTCCATTGAGATCCTGCTGTCAATATAAATGGCTTAGAAAAAGAACAGCTCAATGAAATTCACTTTTCCAAAATTAAAAGGTGATGGAGGGCCCGAATGTATCCAATAGCCCCATGAAGGTTCCTGTCAACTCGGAGGTGGCCTGAGTGAGGCTGTAGAGGTGAATGTTATGGGATTTTACCCTTTCCCCAAGAGTCAGTAAGAGCTGAAGCCCCTCAGGATTATCTTTGTGATTGGTTCCAAGCCTGTGCCATTCACAGCTCGGCCAGGAACCAAACCAGATTGAAGCTATCAAAATTATCTATTCCGCATTAGCGAGAATGAAATCTGGTTTGGTTCCTCTCTCTGTGAGTCACAGAGAAAGTTCCAGAAAGGTCCAGTGATGCGGATGATCATGTCTGCCAGCTACTAACAAGCTCAGTGCCTCAGTTTCCCTGTTCATGATATCACAATCATATTTTCCCAGTCCATCGGTGGTGCTTTGTACATACAGTGTTTCTAACATGCCATGCCTCATTCTCTGTGACTATTTGGTTCCAGAACTGAAGGACGAAGGATAAAAGAAAGAGGTACTAGTTGCCACCATGTGGGTACTCACACGACAGTGAATTACCACACTGAGAATCCTGCTGCTACAGAAAGAGCAAGGAGGCAATTCGTGACCCCTTTCCTGGCTCACATAATCCGTCTCAGAATGACCTGATTAACTGCTTGTCATGTATGTGGTATTTTCCAGCGACTGACATTGTACTGTATTTTTACATCGGAACAGTTTCGGAAGGAGTAGCTTAATTTCTACCAAAAACTTCTATTAAAATATATGAAAAGATTTTATCGATGTCCTGCATTGGAATTATCTTCCTTAATGCAGACACATCTGTCTCACGAGGCTAAATAGCTTGTATCAGGAGCTGATTCAAAATCAGATTGATGGTACGGGCTAAATTCATTCTTGGTACAACATTGCTGAGGTCAGTGAAACGCAGAGCATCAGCTCAGTCTATGCTACAAAATTGGCTACTGTTAAAAAATGAGCTAAAAAAAAAAAGAAGTGAGGATGAGACACTGGTTACCTTTTAATTTTGTTTCACGTTGCTATTCTGCTGGGGCAGACATTTTCATCCCTTGCTCAGTCAGCTGATTCAGTGACTGCCCGCTCTGAACTGAAAGAACTGAGCAGCGAACAACTGAACAGAAAGCAATCGAACAGCATCTGCAGCTACCTCTGCAGCAGATCTGGAAAGAGCTTTTGTGAAAAATCATGGCAAAACCAACAGCATTTCTCTAACATAATTCCACGACTGAGGTTCAACTGACCACCCAACTGGCCCAAGACACAAGGCTCCAGACACAAGGATGATGAGGCAGAACGAGGCACTGGATTGTATTTGCTCTGTTGCTGGCAGAGGAAATACGAAGCGATAGCCTCAAATCCTTTTTTTATCAAGGCAGATGTTGTGATTGCTTTGGATGGGGCCGGTGCCTCCTTTTTGTTAATATGTAGGAAATAGATGTCCATTTTCTGAAATTGAGCTTGGAAATGAAATTGCCTTATCCAATGAAGCAATTTTTCAGACACATGAGGTCTTTTTGCTTGTAATCAGATGAAAACTGGGCCAAGGAAAGGCATATCTGTGAGCAGTTGAGTGCTCTCTTAACAGGGTTAAGAGCAAAATGAATGACTCTCAATGGAGCGATATAAACAACAAGCCCTGCCAAACCCCCAGACTTACAAGATCACAGTTGGTGTTCCTCATTTTGGCCTCTTCCACCCTTTACTCTTCACAAGTCTGAGAAGCAGGACTCCTCTATATTGCATTAATGTATTTCTTTTCGTACTCTTTACAGTTTTATGAAGAGTCATAAATGTACAGGTTTGGTTTAAACGCATGTTGCCTCGCGAACAGGAAAACTTCAAGATGTGGTGCAAGCACTCAGCTGTTGGGCTGAAGTTCAGCTGAAAAAAGAGAACTTTTTTTTCCCCCTCACTAACCGTATTCCACTGAGTAGATCAGACACCACACTGGCATTCTTAGCAAGGGATTTTTCACTGAGCAGCACGAGAGCTGGCAGCAATCAGATATCACCGTAGTAAGCATATATACATCAAGTTCCAGTACAACAGTTTCCCATCAGGACACCCACAAACTCCTGACATTTCTTTTTTAAAGGGAAATTTCACTGGCCATCTATTGGCGGATGTTATGTGCTAGCAAAGCCGTAAAAATGGAAGCAACTGCCAAAGAGTGTATTTAAAAGGAGAAAGCAGTTCCTAAAGAACAACACTGTGTACAGAAGAGAGCATCTCTCCGATTCAGGGAGACAAAAATTTTGGGAGCAGAGGTTTGCTCAAGCCCCATGAAGAAGGAAGGACAATAATTATAGTAATAGTATGTCCACACTACAGGCTGGAACTTCAAACAACTTAGCTCAGATTCTGGAAGTCATATAGCTAAGGCAGAGCTGCATGTCCATTGTAAGTCTTCAGTGGAGTAAATTAAAGATGGCTCTGATATTGCTTCACAAGAGGGTTCCCAAATTAACTTGCAAAACAGATCCTGAAAATCCTCTGCCTAGCAGTATATTTGTCCTGTATTGTCTCCAGTAACGACAGGACGGTCAAAGTGAAGGCAGCAGAAGCTAACACCTTCCTTGTCAAGGTTTTCACTTCTAAATATAACTTCTCCCAAGTCAGTACATCATTTCTCAGACAGTTATCATACGCTGGCTAGTGCTGATTAATCATCCAGCACGTAAAGTAAATCGGTTCCCCCGTGTTCAATCTTTCATTCCTAAATCACTTGAAAATTAGAATTAGGAATCTTTTGCTCTTTCAGTGCTTTGCCTTAACATCTATAAATAGCATGCTGAGGATACAATGCTGAGTCAGAGGAAGAAAAATCACCCGTTGAGTAATTCACATCTCCCCTTACTACAGTGCGAAGTCAAACCTGGCCACTGAAATGCACCATTTTTCACTGGATGCAGTTCACTCCTGGCTGGCTAGAACCCACTACTTGCAGAATACTTCTCTAAGGTGACAGCTCTTGGACAGATTGATAGTACTATCCAGGTTCTCCTCCTCTTCTTCCCTTCTCCTCACCTTTATTTGTAGCTTCCACTACTTCTAACTTAGGACACTCTATTCCATTCTTTGTGTCAAATAATCAACATACTGCTGCCACAAGCCATTTAATATTTTTGTGAGGAGATCAAGGTTTTAGAGCACTGGAATTAGAAAACTGAAATTAGAAAAAAAATACCGTGAATGTAGTCCTCTGTGTATTTTTTATTCGCTAATCTGCCTCTTTGATCTTTTGCAGGGTGATGACCACATACTGCACAACCTCTTGGGTCTGGATTGGACTTGTAGCCACCCAGCAGCTCCAAATCCTACTTGACATTTGCTAAAAAACTATACCCAGTCTGGAGCAATATCATTCAGCATATTCGAGCTGACAGATGGGCTAAAGAAAAAGGGTCTATACCTTATCCAAGGTGTAATCTCAAGCAACCGTGCTTGCCCAGAGTTGAACTGCGTGAGTATCGTGTGGCTCCAGTAACCGTGAAAGGAGAAATTGTGAGCCCAATCTATCCCTTTGTGTGGAATTTTTTGCAGAGAGCAGAGCCCACAAACCGGGCTTTGTGTCTGGCCCTGCTGCTTTTATTACTCGGACTGATAAGATACGCTAATCTTCCTAAAAGATCCCTCATCCACCTTCCTGAAACTGCATATAAACTGAATTCCTATGCAATTTGATGGCTACCTAGAACACAGCATGTGTGGTGTGTTAGGAAGTTAAATATATCTTACAGGTGACAGAGATGTGTGGACCCAGGTCGGGGATGCACTATGCTTGATTCCAGCATCTAAGGCCAGAGGCAACACAGGAAATCTGTAGTTTTGCTGCTGGTTTCAACAAGGATTTGTGAACAAGTCATTTAAGCCAGAAAAAAACCCCACCTTCTTATCCAACCTGTTCCAGATAGAGCAACTTTTTTAAAAAATAAATATGTATATATTGCAAAGAGGGCAACAAATAAGTAACCCACTTTTGAAATTATAGCCTCAGGCTGAATGCAGAGTTGATACCAATCGATCTAGTGTGTGCTGGGAGTAGAAGAGGAGGAACCAGCATTAACTTGTTGAGCTCTGAGAACCACAGTTCTGCCTCTTCCATTACCGAGTAATTCCACCGAGGGTAATGGGTAACTCCGAAATACCTCTCTGCCTGCAAAGACCTGGGGAGAAGCTGGCCACCAAGCCGAGGAGGGCTCCAGGGAGGCAAAGCTCCAGCACAGTCCCTATTTTTCCCCCTCGATTCGGTGTAGTCGATCCCCCTCTGCCGGCCACCCGGCTGCGGGAATCCTGCGGGAATTCCGCACAGAGCCAGAGCAGGCTCAAAACTAGGGGTGAAAAAGAGGCAGCAACTGGATTGCGAGAGAAAAGAAAAAAAAGAAAGAAAAAAGACCAGTTAGTACATGATCACGTTGTAGGATCAAGGAGAGAGTTTTATCAGGGTCTTCAAAGTAACTTACAGTTTTGTGATTCAAGGTGCTATAAACCCGACGTATTTTAAAGTGAAATGGTGTAACTGGAGGAGGAGATGTGGTAGTTAGCTCTCACAATAACATGTGCTGCTATCCATAGTTTAATAAAAACTCTGCTCTACGCAGTCACATCTGGCTGGTATCGCAGTCACACTCCCGCGTGCAGTTAACAAAAGTGGACAGTGTCTTAGAAAGAGTGGAACACTGGAAACGTTGGTAACAGACACAAATGTAACTGAACCGGTGTATTTCTACCCTAATACGGCAAAAACTCAATCTCTGTGCAGCTACTTTATATCACTATAACCATAATCATGCCTGGAAACTTCTCCTGCTCAGACTAGTACTTAGAGCAATCCCATTTCCTAGTGCAGGAAAGGATTTAGGAAGCAAAATGTAAACCAGAAATGTGTATTTCTGGATCACCTTGTAGGAGCCACACCATGCACAATCACTGCACTGCAGACGATTTACGTATGAAGAAAGAAGACCGAAGGAATGCCACAGGAGAAATGCTTGCAATAGGAATATGTCTGGGTAGTATGGCCGGGTAAACTAATATAAAACTTCCTGTCATAGCTGATGAAGACAACAAACCCAGTGAAGATGTAGAATGGTTATAGCACGATGGTCTAAGTTAACATGCAAAATTTGGATGCCTTGTTGGAAAAAGCCGCATACCTAGGAAAAGCAGACATTTAATTTTAGGCTCAAAATTGAAACAAATCAAATGTATGCTGTCAAGCTGCAGTACAAACTCCTGTCTGTGGAGTTTTCTTTACAATTTTGGCGTCCAATTCTGTTCTCACCTGAGTTTCTTCACTTGATATATTCAACAGCAAAACATACAGTGCAGTGGGGAAAAACAAAGATGCTTTGATCAAGCATATGAAGATGCCCAAGAAAAGGTGAACACCACCCCCTCTGGGAGCAGCTTAGAAATGTTCTCTCCTTTTTACCTCTTCCTGCCAGTGTCTTTTTCTCTGGCAGAATTAACTCTGTTCTCGTTAATGGAATAATTTGTCAGATGTATGCATACATTATCCTGTAAATGAATGAACAAGATGCAGGGTTAGAAAGGTATTAGCCTCCTCCCTTCTTCTCTACATGATCCTGGTCACACTGCATAATGTACAAAGCATCTTAATTAAGCACAGAAGATTTAATGGCACTAAATATGATCAGCCCTATACTGATCCCATTACTCTAAAGAACCCAATAAATGAGGCTCAACAGTTTCAATTTCACTTCACTGCAATCTCATCAGCATTCCAATTCCATCACTTCTGAGAAATCAGCAGTTTCAATGGAAGATAACCCTCTTTCTCAGTCAGGCCCCATTCTACAACCACTTATCAGTAGAGCTAATTCTGTGTTGGAATGACCCAGAACTGCACACCAGAACCTTTTCTCCAGCCATCAGCTAAGCCATGGCTTCTTTTTGGGAAGAAGTAAAACAAAGTATCTTAGCATTTAGGACCTTTTCTCCTGTCCAAATTTCTTTTTCTTATAGCTATGTATTTATTTGTTTTTTTCCCCACAACACTGCTTCACGAATAATATCAGAGTAATACAGAAAGTTAATTAGGTATTATCAGAAGTCCAAACAACTAGAAGCTTACTGAAGTTTTTATATTTGACTTCATTAGGCATGACTTAAAAGTGTCAATCAAAAGCACTTTGGTGAGATGGTTGCTTGGAACAGGATGATATGGCTTAATGGCACTGACAAAAAAATTAGTGTCTTCTGAGTGCTCATTCACTGATGAGGGATAAAGTTTTCCTTGTTCAGTTCATCTGTTCTGAATGCCCTGAATTCTTATCAAGGTGATTCCATCCCAAAATATCGTAAGTAATTTCTGAACAGGAGTTTACAGAATAACATGTAAAGTAGACATTTTTCTTTTGAAAGAGCTGAATTCTTTCGACAGTGATGAATCTGAAGAAAATGACCAGTGGATGCTATTTATGGTTGACTGACCACATCAAGGCAAGGCTACACTGGATATTAAAACACCAGCTCAGTGACAAAGCAGCGGTCTTGAAACGTGGAATGGAAGGATTACCCTTGAGATAGAGAGATAGCAGATCTTATCCTGTCCAGGTTTTATGGTCTTTTCGGATTCGGTGATGAAGATGCCTCTGCCCTGACAGCCAGAGTACAGTTTGCAGATAAAAGTCTTGCATTTCCTCGATCTGCTATTTACAGAATCACAGGATGTTCGGGGTTGGAAGAGACCTCAAAAGATCTTCTAAACAGGAACAGGGAAACAGATGGACACTACAAAAGTTATGAAATAATTGCATTAAAGTTGCTTTCTGAGGTGGATTATTTTTGCTTGCTGTGGATGTATTATTTACAAACTGCCTGCTTTAGATAACAATCTGGGCAATTAGTCATAAATGACTGCCAAACAAATTGACAATTTCATACTGTTTCAGAAGCTTCATACTAGCGAGGGCAAAAACTGCTAGAACAAACAGTTCCATTCAGATTTCTGACGAGTGGTGAAAAAAACCCAAAGATTCCTGGAATACGACTCTGAATAATGCTTTATTTGGATCGGGAACAGAGCCATTTACAGCGCTTCTCCATGTTCTTCTCTCGAGGCACGAATCCAGAAAATACTGGCAAGAGCTTGCGGACATATTGAGTTTTGACTTTGTGCCTAACTTCAGTCATTAGGAGAGAAATATGTATCACGATCACAAGCTAGTGCTTTAGGAAGATTAAACATTAGGGATAGCACATACTGACAAAGTGCAAGTGTTAGAACAACAGGGGATGCTAGGGCCAATAAATAAAATACTCTAATGACTGGTAGCACACGCCTGAAAGCAACTGCATGGGGGAAACGCCGAGCCAGGCCACCAGACTTTGTGCAATACGGGATGCGCGGCCGCTGAAGCTTTTAATTTCTAACAATTCGACGTTAAAATAACACTGTGACTCCCGCGAAAAAAAAACAGGAATCTGACAAACCCTAAAGGAATTGACTACACAATTATTTCGTGTTCCCCATTTAGGAGACAAATAGAGACGAGCTCCCAACACTCCAACCCGCAGGCTCGACGACACACCCAAGGCCCAGCGATGGCTTTACAAGCACTTTTCTTCAAGATTCCAGCCCCGCACCCCTCACGCCGGTCCCGGCACTAACTCAACGCCAGCGGGAGGCTCCTCAAGCAAGGAACCGCTTTAAAGCGCCCGTTTAAAGCCGACCGGAGCTCCCCCCAACCGGCCTCGGAGCA
>NW_009709760.1:19632-35072 GCF_000703405.1 Apaloderma vittatum
CTCTGCTGTTGGGCCACCCCATTTTAGGGGAGGCACAGGACGTGAGGCCTACAACAGCCTCGGGTAGCGAAGCCCTTGGCGGAGCCAGATGTTGATCCCTGAAGCAGCAAGAGTATTTCCCGTCCAGAATATATTTTCTGACAAGTATTTGTGAGGGAGCAAGCCTAATCCTGAGGTCCTTTGCAGCTTGTTGGGTGATTTCAGGACAGAACAGCCAAAAAATTTGCGCATCGGCCTGTGCCCGATCTGCCCTAACTCTAGGCTGGTGGTAGCATGCAGATCCTAGAGTGGCCGTGTCTTAAATCTTTAAAACAGCACAGAAATCATCCTATATGAATAATAACCAAACAAAATTACTGGCTTTGGAACACTGAAATTAGACTCCGAGGTCTGTTGGTGCTGCTGAGACAACGAGTAGCACCATTTACATCCAGGATTTGCAACAGTTGTATGAATTCAGTTCCCGCTGCCATGGAAACAGACCGAGATGGCTAAAAATGGAGCAGGTTGTTCTAAGCTAATTGTTCGACGCGCACAAAAAAAGCTCAAACTCCCTTTTCTTGTTGCGATACCGATCCCTTTAAACTAACCTGCTCCATTTCCATGGCAGCCGACAGCAGATTTACTAGAATTCATTTTCAATTTTACAATCCTGGTCGTAAGGTTAAGAGTTTTCCAACATTTCCTATAGAATTAAAAATCCAGTGAGCTCCTCAGATTTATCTGAGCAATCTGCAGCATACTCAATACGGTGCATTCAAGTGATATAGAGGTATATATAGCTTCTGCATTAAAGCAGCGTGTTCTTCTCTTCTGCTGCTTGTAAACACAAGGATTGGAGCCTTTACTGGGACTAAAGAAATTTTCATTCAGGATCCCTCAGCGCTGCATCTTTTCAGTCTGTCATTGGGCCACATGTCTTAGGATGAAGTGCAAGAATCTCATGTTTATGGGTTGTCTTAGAAAAAGTCACTGAAAAATACGATGTAATAGCTCTTTCAAAGTTACTGTTTCTTCCAAAATATGTTTGGATTGTAATTCTGAGTATTCTTACAAGATTTCTTCCTTTAAGAGCAGAGGGGCCTTCTAGTAGATCACTTGCAAGAAAGTTTGAGTGTCCCTATTTTGTCTGATTTCTTAAAAAAACTGTAAAGTAAGAATGACAAGGCACACTTGCTAGGTATAGTTCTGAAAGGACAGAAAACAGGTCACTAAAATTATCCTATCCTAACAGAGAATGAAGTTCCTGAAGGTGTAAAAACCACTGAGCTGCCTAAAAAAATTATGGATGTTCTCTGTTTTGTAGGGTGAAGAGCCCCTCTTCCAAACCTTCCCTACATTTTGGATCAGATCTATCCTAACAACAGCTCTCTTTAAGGAAGGATTGTTGAGTCTAATGCTTCCATTAAGGCAAGCGTGGGTTCATATATACGGCTACAACCAAGTAATAACTCTTAGGAATTAAAAATCCATATGGCGCTCTCAGCTGTACTACATAACATGTGCAGCAGCTGCTCTCCAAAATATTATAACTGTTATTAAAAAAGGAATTGGCTACACCGCATGGCTTGTGAAACTACAACTTATTATTAAGCAGAAACAAATTTAGTGTAAAAAAAAAAACCGTTCAGGATCCGCAGGCTGACCATCCTTTTTGTCTTGCTTCATTGTCGCTGTTTGTTTCTGGTTGCATTTAGATGCCGTAATCATGACCGAGGCCCCACAGGAATACGCATTATAAAAACACACGCAATATTCGAGTCTCGTCCTGTTACCGGGGAAGAGAAGCAGGCAAGGGACGAGACGTACAGATGTAAGTGCCTCAGGGCTTCAGTTATCAACTCCCTCTTGGAGCAGCTGCTCCCACTGGCGAGTCTCTTATGGATCAGTAGAGGAGAAGTACGGCCTGATGAACCCCACCAGGTTTTTCAGGCTGGGAAAGCCGTGGGGAAGGGTTAAAAACTCCCTGGAGTCTGAAGGGCATCAATCCCTTTTGGCAGCCGTCCATTTTTTGACGGCTCACTTGTGCTGTTCCCCTTTTCTCCAAACGAATGCTAAACCTGGCGAGGGAAAGGGGGATTACGGCACCAATTTTCTGAGTGGCTTTGGCCAAATTCCTTCATGTCTGCGTGACTGTTTTTCCCTGCGTGTAACGTAGGGCTAATATTTAATGATTTAATATTTAATCCTCCTTCTTCGGAGCTTGTTATCTGAGGTTGTAATGTGAAAGGAGCTATATTTAACATCATTAATTTAGGATCTGTGCTGCTGGTGGCTTTGCTGTATTTTAGACTCTGAGTGCCAGACAAATAATTATATAAGACTGTAAACCTTGCGCACTCTGAAGCTAGTGGAAGCTATGTCACCAATATAATTTTTTAATTTATATTACATGGTAAGCCAGGGTGCAAGCCTACTTTTAAGCCTAAACTGATCTCGTACACGAATTTTAATGAGCTCTGGTGCCTCAGAAGGCAAAGAGCGAGCTCTTAAATAGGCCCCTGTGCTGCTTTGTGTGTGGGGTGGGCACAAGCATGGCTGTGCCAATCATAATATATTCCATAATACCACAGAGCAAACAGAGAATGGTTGAGTGAGCTCAAACTCCTTCCTAGAAGGCTTTAGGGTTGTACGCAGCAGGGCGCTACGATCTGAGCAGGCAACTGATCTACAGATATTTGGGGGATGACTAAGTCAAGGGGCATAATTTGTAGTAACCCAGTTTCTGGCCAGATCCAGGGAACTACCGAAACAGTGCTGTTTGGATCAGGACATGGTGTCAGATTTTCCCCGAAGGTGGTTCTGACTGGCTAGGAAGGTTACAAAAAATTCATCCAGAAAAAGGAAAGTCCTCTTTGCTAACAGCAAGAGACAGTCTGTGCCATCCCGCTGTACTAACTCTGCCACTTAAAATGTGATCAGAACCTAACAAAACCCTCCACTTGCCGAGATTTACTGCTTCACAGACCAACGGAGCGAAATGTAAACTGCAATACATCCGTCTTTATCCCGCGAGCATCCTTGGTTCTGTTATTTCCCTCTCCGGTCCCCCTGGATGAATAGCCCTTTCCCCTCGCTGCACTGAATACACCAGGTGACTCCGAATCCGGCCACCCAGCAGATGCTTCCGCAGTACCAACTGTTCTGATACCCCAGCCCATCTCCAGCTTGGGTTTTGTTTTGTTTTTTTCCCCTCCTTCCCCCCTCCTCCTTGTGTCCTACCAATCTCTGCTGCCTGGCACATGCTGCAAGCCGCAGTCCCACCGGAGTGATATTGTGATGGAAATCAGGGAGGGGATGCAGGCAGAACTGCGCAGATTTACGGCACTCTGAGGGTTTCCATTAAAATCCTTGACAACTTGTTATTTATGAGTAGACCAACAGCTCTTCTAATATCCAGGGCCTAGACCCCATTCACTCAATAATGCTGGTTTGGAATAAATGAGCCAGAGGATGGAAACCAGTTCTGTTAGTATAATGGAGGAGGCTAATAGCTGTTTAGAGAAAACAACTGATGTAATGCTGGGACCCAATCCTTTCGCCAACAAAGCAAAAAAGGTTCGATTCGTCAGTGCATTTCACGTAGTGATTTGACTCGGCACAAAGAGGGTGATAAATGGCAGCGTTCGGATTTTGTGCCGTTATGTACCCACTGAGCACTCTCTATTTGTACCAGTGCGCTGCAGATCAAGGGACTCATTGACTCCCGTGCAAGCAGGGGTAGGTCAGTCTTGATCCCCGCAGCAGAACAAAGATAAACCCCGTGTCCTTACAAAATAACAGAAGCGACAAAAATTCTCTCTATGTAATATCTTCATTTTTCAGTCTCGTAAAACCAGTGCTGCAGCCTGTCCAAGTGTCATTCTAGAAGTTCTCTTTTTTCCACTGTTCCTTTCTCTGCTCTCTTCCCCTTCCCATCATTGACATGCCATTGACATGCAGAATCACCTCCACGTACTGAGTAAGCACAGGACTGATCCCTGAAACAAGGGTTTCGGTGATGGAAACACTTTAAACCCTAGATGTGCAATATGCTGCTGTGAGGAATTATCGATCTCTTCTGCTCTATCTTAAAATCAAACTGACAAGTTATTTTGCTAAGTATAACCACTCAGTTGCTGGCTTGTACATGGCTTTCCTTTTCCTCCATTGTTCACCTGCATCTTGTCTATTTACATTCCTTTTGTCGGTAACCTTTTTATTTCTTTTCAGCTTCCTCTGCTCTCCACGGGAGCCTCATTAAGGTGAAGCGAAGGGAAGCAGCAGCGCTGCCAGATGGACCCTGCTCCACGCCTCTGCCTGCCCTGTGTCTGCACCCCAAACTTCAGCACTGGGATTTTGGAGGCGATTGACGATGCTGGAAGTCCAAATTGTTCTGCAGGAAGAAGAAAGAATACATGGAGAGGTGAAGAGGAACCAGGAGGAGAACGGGTGGAGGAAAGCGTCTGGTAAAGGAAGGGAAGGGACTGTGTCTGTACAATTGGAGTCGCTTCTTCAAAGAAGCTGAGCCACCAGCCAGTTATTTCAAGCCTCCTTTCAGGTACTCTGACTTTCAGAGCTGAGATAATTTGGGAATCTGGGATCTGTAACCATCTCCCTTGTGGCCAGTCTCATTTTTTCTGCACTGGAAATAACTTTTCCCAGGTGAAACAACGGTCTTTCCTATGAAACGAACCGACATCAGTTGGTATGTGATGCCCTCGGTGACCAGAGCTAAGAGCATCCCTCTGCAGCTGAGAGAAGTTATCATCTGGTTCGCATTTTACACATACAGAAACCTACCTTTGGTTAGAAAATGGTGTGCCATGGACAGGGACAGATATATTTAAAATAAACTCTGTGTGAATGGGAGAGAAAGCCCGAGACAAGAGCCAACTTCTTGGAAAGAAAAGGGTCTGACGAAAATGAGGGAGAAGCAAAAGGACCAGTGGGCCAGTTCCTAAGCTGGACCAAACTGAGAAGCCTTGCAAAGGCTTAAAAATATACATATTCACAGAGATTTGGCGCGTAAAGTATGAATTCTTCCTTTTAGATACATTTTTAATGAGTGTCCATTCAGATGCTCTGTGAGTTCTGGTATAAAATGTGCCAAACCCCTAATTTCCCATTGGAAAATTTATTTCAAGGTCCTTATCCAAGACATATCAATGGAATATTGCATCTCATCCAAAGTATATCTATATCTAATTATCAGCCATTTGAGCTACTTCTGTAATAAACCATAAAACTGAGGTAGGATTGAAATCCCTTATCAAAGGCTAAATGCAGCAGTAACATAAATAATGCTGTAAATTACAAGCAAAATGAAAACTTGGTCAGAAAATAGATGATGTAATTTGTGCTCAGGGGTAAATTGGTCCCTGGCTGCCCGGGATAGGGAAGGTATGACCTGCATCAGGCCGAAGTACATAGCTGGGAGTCTGAATCTGTGTCATTATTATGGAAAAGGAATGACATGCCTTAAAATACTTGAAAAAACCCAGCATCTTCATGAGATTTATTGCAGTCTGACACCCTCTGCTGGCGACCCGCTTGCTGCTTGTCTCCCAGGGCTGGCAATTCGACATAGGCACCCGATTTTATAGAAATACGAGGAGCAGGCAAGTGGAAAACAATAGGTGCCCGTGTAAAAGGGATGGAGAGGCAATTTGGGGGCGACGACACTTGGCACTGGTGGCTCAAGGCCATAGATAGCACCGGGACATCACTCCAACCCCAGGTGACCGCGTTTGGCTTTAGTACCCGAGCCACTACAGCTGGTGCTGGCAGCAGTGTAGGAAAGAAAGAGCTCTGCTGAGTGGAATTTGGATGAAATACCAGGGTTTTAGTAAAAAATTGCTTTTGTCTCTTCCCACATTCGATCTGCTTCTGACAAGGAAAATGTAATTTAAAGTGCGGGACGTGTGGGAAAAGGTTGGGGAGAAAAGCGTTTTGAAAAACAACGGGACTTTTCCTGAGGAAACAAGCGTTCCGTTAAAAGCCAGCCTCATTTTCACCGAACGTTTGTTCATCAAAATTGGGATAAAGCAACGCCAAGAACATTTTGATGTGGAAATCAATGATGTACCAGGTATTTTTAAAATAGTATTTCTCATCCCAAGTGAGGAAGTTTTCACCTTTATCTCCTAGCTTAAGGAAAAAAGGTGTGGATAGGTGGGATGTCCCTGTGACAGAAGAATTCCAGCCAGCTCCAGGTTTTCAGATGAGCACTACTGATATAAACAGTCTCTCTACCCGTAGGGATGCCGTGTTGTGTGCTCCAAGTTACTCGGAGAGGTGCCTATAAGTACGTTGTTAGACAGAAGCTTCAGCAAGTAATTGAAAGCCTGCAAATAGCTCCCTTAAGACCTCATCAATTCCTCCAATTTATTTCTTTAAGAATGAACACCGACATCTTTTTCCACAATTTTCTCCATATAGCTTTTATTGTTGTTTGCTGTTATTTGCCTTTACAGGTCTTTAAATAACGCTCGCCAGTATAGTGCATCTCAAGACAGAAATATTCTATTCAAATCTAGGCTGCTGAAAAGGTTGTGTACAGTCAAAACAGTCAAACATTTTGAAGGCTTTGTTACTCTAAATATTCTTAAAACTCTGTGTAAACTTCTTAGGATTTTCTGTTGTTTCAGATATTCAGCAGGTAACACAGTCTAATATGGCTGGATAATAAACATTTCCCCATTTGTGCTTGCATAGGAAAAAGAGCTGTTATTCATAAATTGAAAACCCTGAAGCATAAATAAAAATAGTAACCAGATAATCTGTGCATAAAGCATCGTACTATCCCAAGGCACTTAGGTTTGCATCACAACATTTTGGCTTGAGAACAGGCTTTTCTTATTAAATCAAGAAGGTTTTGAAACAGGAGAAATAACCCAACTGCAGAATTTCCTTTAAATGAGAATGCCCAGTTTCTGACACACTGCTTATCCTCTGTGCTGCCAAGACAACCCAGCCACTGCTCTTCTATGGGCTCCACCCCGTATCGACTTTCTCGGTTTCAGAAATTCCATTTTTATCTCACCCAACAATAAGGCATGCTGCCTCCTTTGCTGGAATGCCGGCCCTAGACCTTCAGATCTGCAAACAGATATTCAGTCTCGTTATAAATGTCTCTTTCAAAAGCTTTACGATGGTGAGAGAAGAGATATATTTTTTATTCAGACCTCTTTACTGATTAATAATTAATTCTGCATTCCAGAAGCTGAGCAGGACTGAAGGTGCAATCCTGAAAGATTACACAATGTTTCTGGTCTTTGGTTAGCGATCACAGCGATGTATTAAAGAATAAATCCATTTTACCAGAGAGGTATCAGCCAAGTAAAAGAAACTGCTGTACAACATCCCACCTCTCAGATCCCAGCCTGAACGAACAGTTACACAGCCAATCCTGTTCTAAAGGACTGGTACAACATTCAACTAAATTACTAATTATAGGGGTTGTAACCCATTTAACATACTTGATCCAAGACACAGGACTTAAGCTGGATGCCAGCGATTCAGTTTCAGGATATGGCTGGCTGACCTGACTTATGGTTGGTCATGTGCCCCATGGAACAGAAAGCTCAGAATTACAACGCGAGCAGCAAAGTCAGTTTTGTCTGGGTGCTCTTAGCATGAATTAAGCCTCTACAGTGATTTTGGTCTATTCTAAATTGCAGCCTCTGCCACCTATTCTACAGAACAGATACAAATTCAAGTTACTCCAGGTGATGACAAAAAACATGGTCCTCAAACACCTGCTTATTGGAGTCTTCGAAGGTCTCACGGCAGAGTGGGCACTCCAGAAGATGGCTCTGCACATGGGCCTCGTACTGACTTGTTTCAATATCTTCAGGAAAGACTTCATCGCACATGGGGCACTTCCTTATAGAAGCCTGAAGTACAAAGCGAATGCAAATAAAGTCAGTTCAAAAATCATATTCCAAGAGAAGAAACAGGGAATTTTAGTAGCCAGGTATTATCACTTTTGGACAAGTTTTTGTGACTTCTAACACCCAAGTTCTCAAATGTCTCCAGGTTTCTCCAAATGGACCTTAAAATTCGAGAGCTTCTGAGAGGTATTCTAACTTGCACATAGCACACATCCGTGTCTCCAGTATGGAATAAGGTACTTAGCAGCTGCACACTGCTCATTCGGATATTAGAGACTGTCAAGAGCTGGTCCTTAAAGTCAACAGTTTCCTTAATTCCAGGTGTCAGACACGTGTCTCCATTTTGTTACACACTCTGTTACCAGTAAGGAGACGATTGGCTAGGGAGCTGAACGTGGAGCTCTTTTTTTAAATTTCAAACGACTAATTCGTGTCCGTACACCACCAATTCAAGTCGAGTTGTGTCCACTTTACTTACATCTGCAGCTCCTGCCTCCAGGTTTGCTCCTGCAGCTGGAAGAAGAAGAAATCGATTTAGCCACAGCAAAACGATTAACAACGTAATGTGCTGATAACTAGTAATTCTTGAAACATGAGGACGTGGCTCTGGATCTAAACCTCTCTATTTAGGAGAACGGAATGTGGACATAAGCCATGGAACTGGCTGTCTCACAGCTGAATCGACGAGCTAATAGTTGTCTCTCTTGGCAGAAGGTGAACAGACAGCTGATTGCTTAAGTGAGCTCTTCACACCTGGCAGTATTTTGCAGCTGCCAAGTCATCTGCACACATGCAAAGCTGCACAGAGGTGCTGCTAATAATGTCTTTTCTACAGCATTCAATTCAAGAGGGAGGATAATTCGCTGAGATTTTAATGGCCACGGATTTGCGCTTTCAGACCAAACGCCAAGTAATCTCACCACTATATGGATTTCCAAACAGAAGGCCTCCTGCTTCACGAGCTGGTTTTGGAGCTTGTGCTTGTGAAGCAGAGAAGGAAGAAACCTCTCTAGCCTGTGAGAGACGCCTCAGGAGTCCATCGTTCTCTTCCATTAGTTTCTGCAAAGGGAAAGAAGGGCAGAATGAATTTTCAGAAGGTCAGACAAAAGTCACACTTTGCATTAACACAGATCCTCTTCTATCAGAATCCTAATTGCTCTTTTATGTGGCTCAGTGTTAGTCCTGCTTCATCAAAAGGCTAAGCAAGGTAAGGAAGGGCAAGGATCTATTCTGTGGCCTGCTCTGGAAGGCAAACAAGATGATCACAATAGCGTAATACACTTGCAAAGACAAAAGACCATCCTGAAGTCATGCAGAGTAAGGAAAAAAACCTAAGCAGTCATTGTTCTGACTGGACAAAAAGGCTATGTCCATTTAAACGATTAAGGCCATTCATTTCAGCAGTGTGAAAATTAAGCTAGCGTTAGAAGTCTTTGAAAATCCAGCCTGTTCTGCAGTGGGGGAAAAAGACGCAAGTTGTCAGGCCCTTCCACTGCGCAGACTTGGCAGCAACAACGTGCCATGAGTGTAGGCACACAGTCATTTGTCCGTGCCTGAAAGCCAGGCTGCCAGGCTTCAGGTGATGTGCGCAGGCACAGGGTTAATGGAACTGAACACCAGACCGAGAGAACAGCGTCACATTCGACACAGGAGAAAAGCGAGGGAGTTGTGCCAAGTTCTCACCTGGTTTTTCTCATCAGCTGCACTCTTTTTTGCCTGGAGAATCTGCCACAAGCGCCTCTGCTCCTCGAGTTCTTTCATTAAGTTACAGTTTTGTTGCTATGAAGGAAGGGTCATTTGGTAAATCAGGGGAAAGTGGCAAATAAGACGACGACGGCACTGGAGCTGTCATATACTCGCTGCCTCATGCCTCAATCTCTCTGCCTTGGCTCTCCCAAGCACTGTGATACTCAGGGGAGGTATTACCTTAGTCTCGAGTAATTGGCGATTCTCTTCCTTTAAACTTTCAAGCTGCTCTGTCTTGTCACGGTCCGTACAAGATAGGTTTTCCACCTCCTTCTCATAATTCAACACTTTAGACTAGAGAGCAAGAAGAGTGTGCAAAAAGTGAAAATGGAATAGCCCTGACCAAGGAGCCCAGGCACCACCTTTTGCTGCAGAAGGTGAAGCTACCTGCAGGGAGTCCACGTGATCCAGGGCTGTTTTCAGTTTGGTTTCCAGGTGTTCCTTTTTGGAGGTCACATTCTGAACTTCCTCTTTGAGTCTACGCAGAACAAATCAAAACACACTGTACTTTCACGTATGGAAGCTTAATCCGCAAAACAAGGCGCTTACATGAAATCCAGGTTTGAGATATGCTGTAAATACACTTACTGGTGCAGTTCTGCCTCTCTGCAGCCATCCAGCTCCTTTAGATGGTTATTTTCCTTTTTCAGGGAATTCAGCTCCAGCTCTAGTTTCTCCATGTTGCTCCTTAGAGACTCTAAACTCTTCTGCGACTCCTGAAAATCAGAGTGAGGTCTACAAGAGGTAAACAGGACCCAAGCAATAGTCCTGCTCTGCACTGGAACTGCAAAAACCCTCAGATGCACCACTGCCAGGCAGCCCGTCTGAAGGAGGAAAATCCCTCCTTTGTGTCCTGACTACTCTTTCAGACCCTGCTTCACTTATATTAGGCCCTGAGGAAAATTGAAAGAGGAAAAGACAGTCATAGTGTGATTTCAGGAGAGCTTACAAAACATTTTTGAGCAGTTCCCGTATGTTCCTGACTCCCATGTCTGAAGATGGCTCTTGTTCGTCATTATCGTTCTTACCACAGTAAAGGTATTGTACAATTTGGTAAAGGATTAAAAAGATAATATGGGAAGAAACCTCTTTAATTTTCTCCTGGAAGCGTGCAGTGGCACGAGATCTAACTTAGTCCCTCTTCACCTTTCAGGCTTAAAGCTCCTGACTTATTTCATTAACTTTTTTCTTTACCTGCATCTTCTTAAGCTCTTCCTGCAGATCGACCATTTGTTTCTGGAGTGCGGCACAGCTCGCTTTCAGCTGCTTGTTTTCTTCATGCAAATTTTTGTTCTGTAGTTCAATCTCTTCCGCTTCTCCCTGGCAAGTTGGGTTGTAACAGAAGCACTGAAAAGCTACTGAAAAGCACTGAAGAGCACAGTGTGAAGAGCAAAGAAACGCAAGCTCTGCAGAAGGGAAACACCATGTACCTCCTCGTGATTTCACTACTAGTGCAAACCAGACTGCTGCTTCCCTCTCCCTGGTCTCTTCAAAGCTGACCATCAACCCAGTTCGGGAATGCAAAGCACATACTACCCCTGATCTTTGGAGATGCTCAAAACCTTCTGTGTCTGCAGAAGTCAGCAGACACAGAGCTTTTGGGCTTTCTGCAGTTTATTAGATTAGGATCACACACGCGGCGTAGTCGTTAAAAAAAGGGCTGCACACAAGACACTGCAAAATAAGAATGCTCGGCTTCACAGCACCTCCGTTATTGTCCACGTGCATGCTCTTACTCCTATCTAATGGCAGGCTCTTCCCACGTAAATGACATTTTCATTTAAAAATATTTAAAAAGCCCTGAAACGCTACGCATTAACTCGCTCCCCATTATAAAGAGCTCGCAATCTAAGCGATAAGTGGCAGGCAGAGAAACAAAGGCTGCCCAAATTTGTGTGACAGACTGGTAGCAAAGCCAAGAACAGAATCCAAGTCTGCTGAGTTCTAGCTTGGCATCTGAATTACCGGAACGCTGTGTTAGGAGTGAGCACATGCCAATAAAAGCAGAGGCAGTGAAAAGCAGGGGAAGAGAGGACCCATACCTGTGTGGTAACCACCAGGATATCGTCCTCACTTGCTGCTCTGAACTGGAAAGGCACGCTGGCTCCCCGGACCATGCCCTCCTGGTCAATGTAGCAGAATTGGTAGTATTCATCATCTTTCGGTAGGTAGTAGGCTTCAGACAAACACAACCACCTCGTTATCCCCAGCTTCTAATTATTTAAGCCTCTTAGCCACGTATGCACGTGCACGTACATTCCCCGAGGGACCCAAGCTCCCGACTCACCTTTGAACTGGATCTGCTGCTGCACAGCGGTATCACTGGGGATGTCACTGGGAAGAGGAGCCCACATGAACGTGTAATATTCCCGGGTTGTTTTCCATCCCACCTGCAATAGCAAAATTGTTACCCGGCATCACATAGTTCATGTCTGTCCTATGGTAATGGGACTATTTCCACATAGATCAGTTACTGAGAGGGATTTTGCATCCATATCCTGACTTCTAAGAGTTGTGGTCTATGCATGAAAGGATAATCAGAGTTTTTGATTAGCCTTGAAGCTGTTGAGATCACAATAGGTCTGGCTCTTTGTCCCTAGGCACAATAAAGGTGTTCCATCATACAAAGTTTTTACTGAAACAAAGTCTCCACCCATGTTCTATCGAAGCCCAAGCTATCTGTTCCTGCCTGCTGCTGCTTTCTCATCCTTGGCGCGCCCAGTTTCACGGTATTCACTTACCCGGAAGATGCCCACCCAGTCCTTCCCACGAGGAACAATGTTCTGTGTGAGGGTGTAGTAACAGATGATGTCTCCTCCGGGAACATAAAACTTCTCCACGTTGTTAAAGACAACCTGGGAGAAGTGGCAGCTGTCTAAGAGGACGGCAGAAGTGGGAGGCTCATCTGAGTTTTCATCCATTGTGGAAGTCTACAAGAGATAAAAATAAGGGGATTATCTCATCTTCAGATGCTGCCAATGTAGTTGTGTCTGTGAAGGGTATGAAGAGGTTCGGCTTGGGAATAACACAGCCGTGAGGTCCAAAACCCGCTGTGTGAACACCAAGGTTTCTCAGCAAGGCACACGAGCTCACTGGTATCCCTGCCACTGCGGCCAGGCTGCTCCCGACACCCAGGGCAGCCTGGGAACCATCTTTCGCAAGTGTAAGATTCTTTCCTCTGACTGCTGCTTCCCAGCCACAGTGCCGGGTCCTCGGAGGTTGTCGGTGTGGCACAGCAGCCTCTCTCCTGCGTGGGACCCACTGACCATCCTACAGATGTGCTACACAGGAGAGGTAGCGGTGCCTTACGGCGGCAGAAGCACGTGCGCCTGCTGATGGGATCTCTGCTGGAACGCTGGCTGTCCCCACATGAAGCCCAGCATCACATTTTTCATGTGATCTGACACTCCGAGCACATCCCCACCACATGTAGTTAATGTGGGGGTGCATCAGCTCTTCTGAAGTCTCTAGACTAGCACGTTGCTTGAGAAGAACAGAGGTTCCACTGGATTAGTAACACGCTCCGACCGTAGTACAAAGACAAAAACTGCAGCTCGCTGTCTATTCTGCTAACTGCTCTGAGACTTGTGCAGGCCCAGCCCTAACGCACTCCACCTTCCCAGGCTGACCGTGGTGACACATAAGACACACTCACGCTGGCGATAAACAAACTCAGCAGCCTTCTGCATTTCCAACCCAGCGCGACGACTTGACCCCCAGACGCAACATCTTTCATCTGCAGCTTCCTGGCTCCAAGGGAAGAGAGGTACCTTGCCAAGCTCAGCTCCCACGGAAGAGCACAAACGGAGGAGATCCTGGTCAGGGAGGTTGTCTTCGTTGTGTCTCACAAGCCTGTGTCCTGAGGCTATTCTAGCTGTGCCACCCCGCTACGCTGAAACTGCGAGACGATTCTCAGTATCGAAATGAATCCGTGGCGTGACAGCAGGGTCAACAAACAGCATTAAAGCTTTTCCATGAGGTGTCTATACAGAGGACAGAGGTGTCTATACAGAGGGAGGTGATCATGCCCCTGTACTCGGCACTCGTGAGACCTCACCTCGAGTGCTGTGTCCAGTTTTGGTCACCACAGTACAAGGACATCGAGGTGCTGGAGCGGGTGCAGAGAAGGGCAACAAGGCTTGTGAGAGGTCTGGAAAACATGCCCTATGAAGAGCAGCTGAGGGAACTGGGTTTATTTAGTCTGGAGAAGAGGAGGCTGAGAGGAGACCTTATTGCCCTCTACAACTACCTCAAAGGAGGCTGTAGTGAGGCTGGTGCTGGTCTCTTCTCTCTTAATTACTAATGACAGGACAAGGGGAAATGGCCTCAAGTTGCATCAGGGTAAGTTTAGATTGGATATTGGGAGGAAGTTCTTTCCTGAACGAGTGGTGAGGCACTGGAACAGGCTGCCCAGGGAGGTGGTGGAGTCACCAACCCTGGAGGTGTTTAAAAAAAAGGTAGATCTAGCACTTGAGGCTGTGGTGTAGTGGCTGGGGGTGCTGGGTTGAAGGTTGGACTAGATAATCTTCAGAGGTCCCTTCCAACCCTGAACATTCTGTGATTCTGTGACTCTGCAGTGCGTTGTGACACTACGAATCACACAGCGTAAATCTGTAGGGGGTACCTTGATCAAAACCTTATCCAGACCGCCAGGAGCCCCAGCGGGACCCGAGACCAAACCCTAAATCACCCTCTTTGCCACTGCGTTCTGCAGGCAGCCAGGCTTCGGCCCTGGCAATCCGTCAAGGGGCAGATGGCTGCTGAGAAAAGCCTGCCGCCAATCCCAGACAATTCAGTTCCAGGAAATGAAAGGAGAACCTTCCTAGCTGACCTTAATAACAGCAGGAGCAAGCAAGGACTGACCTCACAACAGAGGGAAGGAAAGTTCATCATGAACAACCATTGCACTGGAGCACCTCCCATCCAGAAGTTTCACATGGAAGTGAACTCCCTGGAATCTTGGGGTGTTTTTTTTGTTTTCTTTAGCATCATCCAACAGATTGTCTGTATTCTGTGCCAATGAACAGCCTGAAAATCAGGCAGAAGTTTAGATGGAGGTGGTGGGGCTGCGCTCAGGAAGGAAGATGTATCAACACCTGAAAAGAAACATGATAACTGTGCTGACACTGCCTGCCTGGGGAGGACTGAGAATTCCTCCTTCTGGGAGTGGAAAGCAGGGCAGGCCCTAGAAATGGAGACAGCAGAATCTTCTAGGGCCTCCAGGGCTGCAGTTTCACTTTTAATTCTCAGTGGGGTGTGCAGGAAATGGCGTTATGATTCATCTAAGCATCAGCCGTTACCTGCCAGGCATCAAACTTTCCCACCTTGTTGCAGCAAAACAATGTGTTCTGCTGAAAAAAAAAAAAATTAAATAAAAAAGTGGTGATTTTGGTGACCGTGAAGAGCATGCTGATGGAAGAGTTTCCAGTTTACTTCCAGAAAAAGGTGACAGGAAGCAGAGAGGGGAGGAGGACATTTTGTTAATACTCACATTCTTTGTTACGCAAACAGCTCGTAAATCATCAGAAAAGGCAGAAAAGACCCCGAGAAGCTGCTGCCGCCCGAGGGGATGGGACAGTCACAATCTCCGGGGTGTTAATGCCTAACGGGCAGTCCCAGCCCGGCGCTGAGCTAACGAGGAGGGACGCTTACAGCTAACACGGCGCAGGGCGGGATAAATAACGTTTCCTCCGGTGCTCACAGCCCGGCCTCTCTCCGGGGACTTTCTGGGTTTTCCCCACTTCTTTCGCTGTGGCTGTTTTCATCTTTCGTTAACCTGCAGCGCCCCGATGACCTAGAAAAAACCCCGGATCCTCCCCT
>NW_009709761.1:0-28123 GCF_000703405.1 Apaloderma vittatum
ATATATTTATATATAATTTTCTGTGGGAAAAATCCACCCAACTGATAGCTCATCATTCACTCTTAACAGTCCAAATAATATAGCAGAAACAGCAAAGTATTCAAGCAGTTGAACTGTAGGTCCCTTCCAATGGAACTATTCTATTCTATTCTATTCTATTCTATTCTGTTCTGTTCTGTTCTGTTCTGTTCTGTTCCGTTCCGTTCCGTTCCGTTCCATTCCAAAAGAAACAGACATGGTTATTTACTTAACTGGTCAAATTACATACATAAAGACAGAGTGTAGAAACCTGCATGTGTAGTATTGTTTCCAGTAATGAAATTGTTAAAAGTCAGCACTGAGCCAACATCGTTCTAGGAAATGAAAATTACACCTGTTTCTGGGATTTTGAAAGGAAAATAAAACTGTGATCTGTCCTGCTTTACTAGTGTGATATTTGCATTTTGAGATGTGTAATAAAACAGTGCCATTTTGATTCATTACAGACACTTTCATTTCTTGTCTCTACTTCTTTTCACACATATGAGGGAGCAGACATCAATCCTACCTTCCAAGGAAGAATGCTATATAAAAGGTAGAGCTGTTCAGATTGACAAACTGAAAAAGAAACATTTTCAAAGTGAAGCTGTTCTCCCACTCGGATTCAGTACGAGGTTGCTCTGTGGAGAAAGAGAGCACAGTTTCAGAGGTTTAATCAGATCAGCAATTTCCCTTGGCACAAAGGCTGCACACACCTGTCAGAGTTGGCAATGGATTTGTAAATTAGCCTGTTGATTTCAAAATACAAGCTGACAGAAGAAATTGTATCCAAGAGCAGCACGCAGCAAGTGAGCTTGTAAAGACTTAGAAATCTCTTCTGGTATCTGGAGATTAATATTCCCAGCAGACTGTGAGAAAGTGGTGGAGATAATGTGTATATTAAACATCCCTCCAGGATTCCGTGTGTTTTACAGGCTCTGTTTCCTTTTCTGCAACCTAATTTAATAACATTGCCAGAAAATCTCACTACAAGCTATGCAAGTGCCTTTTTGGAGTAAATATTCTTTGTAATTCTGTTTCAAGGATTTGCCCACCATGTTGGCACCTAAGGACTCTACACAGCTATCAGCGGAGTCCCACAGCATGACTTCCATTCCTTGTCCAAGGGAACTCATCACAGAAGACTGAGAAAAAATATTTTGCAGTGGGTGAGCGAAGGCGAATAGGAAAGAGGAAAGACATATTCTTTCCTTCAGGTAGGCCCCTAACCTCCATCTAAAGGAATATCAAGACAGGAGTTAACAAAACAACTTCTGTGTCACCACACCAGTGCCTGGTGTGTGTCCTGGAACTCTCTTCCAGGTGGCACAAGCTTATTAGTCAATCATTGCTGTGAACAGGAGTAATCAGAGGAGAAGTGGAAGTACTAATGGTGATTCATAATGGATCATAACAGTAGTACTCATATACTACTTCCAAAGGAGCCTTCAGTAAAGTACTGGAAATACAGAAACAACGATTAATCAATTAGAGCTGCCCTACCCATGAGGAAATTTCATATAGATTCATCAACAAAACCATAAACCAGATCATAAATTAACAACTGTGTTGGTGATTTGGAAATGTCTATCAAGAGATCCATTAGCTAAGCAGGAAGAAATCATGGATATTTGATGCCAGTCTGTGGGAAGGACAAGTTTGACTTTGACAAGGCTGCTGCAGCTGCAGCTTTGCTCACGTGCCTGTCAGAGACAACGGCAATGCTCTGGAGGAGCACGGACATGAGCTCTGAAAAAGGTCATGTAAATGCTGAAGAAGGACATCTTGAATGTAGCTTTTCTGCCAGCCCTACTCTGAGCTTATTACACTGATAAAGATCATTCAAACCAAATCAGCTACTGAGGCCAACAGAGTGAAAACCACAAAACAGCCTGAGCATGATCAGAACAGCCTGACCCACTGAGTTTTCATACAAGTGCTTTCAGCACAGGCTGCCAGGAGCAGACCTACCTTGATGATAACCTGGCAGAAAGTAATCAGGCTTAAAGGTCTCTAGACCATATCTTTCGGTGCCCAGAGTGTCACAGGGAGTAAAAGGGCATAGCCTGTGCAAACTACAAACTTCAAAGTCATATATTTCTTAACTGTAACTAGCAGTTGCAGGGTATAAGGACCAAAATCAGTACAACATCATTCAGTTTTGTATTTAAAATTGCTTACCTAAATTTGTCAGGAAAAGAGCAACCTTTTCATATAGCTGTAACACAGAAGAAATAACCTCTTAGATATGTGACAAGCTCAAAAATACAGAATTGCTTTATGGGTAGAGTAACTGCTCTTACATGTCAAATCTGACATCCAAATGGTCTCTGTGATGTTCCGATAATGATAACAATAAAACTATATAGTAATAATACATTAATGTTATAATCAAACAAGGAACAGTAATATTTTTGAAGTTTACACTCAGCTCTTCTCATCCACAACATATGGAGAAAAAAGTGCTGTCATTATCCCTCCTTTACATACATGGTGAAAAAGGGTGAGATAACTTTTCCAAAAACATGAAGCAGAACAATAGCACAACTGGGATTTTTGTTTTAGATACTTACCGAACATTTATCTCACAAAAAAATCACCCTAGTAAGAGCATGCTCTGGTGTGGTGGGTATTTTGCACTTTTTGGTTTAGTTTGAGATTTTTTTGGTGAAAAGAAAGACACTGGGGAGACAGAAAGTCTTTAGTAAACCCCACCACCAGGCACATTTCTTACTGTGAGTCAGCGATATTGTTCTAAATCCTAAGTGGTACTTCCTGTGCTTAGCAGATACCATGCTCAAACTCTCTGGAAGACTGCTGGAAGAATCATGAAGGTGACAAAAAACAACTTGGAGGGTTTTCACAATTAGTATTTGCAAAGGGGTTTTGAATCTATTAAGTGCCTCATCACCATCATCAGCGTCAGTGTAAATTAATACAATGATTTCTCTTTGCTTTAAACGAGTCTGGAGCCTGTCCTCACAAAATGCTAAATGTCCTTAACTGTCACAGATGCCTACAGGAATAAAAAGCTCCTCGTACTGCAGGCTCAAGTACTTACTCCTAAGGTGCACAGTAGCAATGTTTCTTTTCATTTGCAGTTATCCTTATAAACCCTTGCTTAAATTGAGTTATGTACAATTTACAGATTAAACTGCCTGCTTAAGAACTGAAGTCGTTCTGGATTCTCTCATCCATGTTAACAAACATTTCTTGCTTAGAACAGCTTTTTGCTGCCTTTGGAGAAAACAGTTTTGTTTCAAGTAATGAAAAAGTTGGTTTCTTCCAGATTTAAAAGCATCTCTGAAGGGCAACTGTAAAAGTCTTAAATGTCTATGTGGTTTATATCCTGATCCCAGCAGGGAGTGTGCTGTTTTACAAATGAGCACTGCTTTGCAGAAAGGGGTATCAAAACTGTACTTTGTTGCTATTCCTCCTGGAAGAGTATGAGTCTCTTATGGATTCTCTTAACAATATTTGGATCTAATGATCTATTACTGCACTACTAGCCCTAAGGGGCCTTGTTTAGAATCATATTCCATTCTGTCTTCATATTTTCTATGGGCGATATCATTAGAATTAACAGGTTTATTAACCTAGGTAAAGCTAATGATTGCTCCCAGGTCAGGCTGCAGGATAATCTGAAAGACATGTTTGAAGGGCATTTCGTTTTGTCACAGCAGATGTGTCAATGTATGTACCTAGCTCTCAGAGCATCCAGTCTAGAAGTTACTTGTGGTCTAGACCTTTCCCTGCTGTTTTGAAGTTGTCAACAACTATCAGAATCACTGGCGGCTTCCCAGGTTTCCTGGCAGGAAACTGTTACCAACATCTTTGTCCATTCTGGTTTTATTGCAGTATCTTTGCTTGCTCTCCTGCTACTTTTCTTGAGTCACAGTTTGTAGAGGATTCAACTACTTGAATTATTCTTGGGGATATTTTTTTTCCTCAAAAAAAAAAAAAGCCACTACTGTCCTTCAGGAAACTTCAGTAATCAATTACAGGAAGTGAGGGATTATATTAAGTCTTTCTTTTGAAAAGCTCCTATAGTTTCATATTTTGGGGATCTTTTGCTTCCGTGAGCTATATCCAGATCTAAGGCTGTGGTGTTTATTGCATGGTAATGACGCTTAAGAAATCCATCTTTGCAGTGCTCTGCTTATTTGATCTGTTATAGGAAATAAAGTTTCTCAAAAGGCACCTTCAAGCCATCTTCCATTATTTGAAAAATTGCTCTAAGCTGTAAAACTCTTTGAGAACCGAATAATTTTGTTTGTGCAGTATGTCTTTATTGCTGTTTCAATGCATATACATTGACTTATACTGAGAGCTTGGAAATGGATGTTATACTGACATAGATATATATAGCTTTCCTTTTATTTCTTCTGTGCTTATTGTGTGCTCTGAGTGGATGAAAGAAAACCCCCAAAAGCTGCAGATAACAAACAATAAATAAAAAATAACATAAAAGAAGAGCCCTCAGTACAAATTCACAGAGTAGCAGCTTCCACTTTTGCCTTTTGCCCTTTCTCAGCCTATAGTCCCACCTTAGGGAATATATAGAAAACTCAATTCCTGATAGACTGTCCTAGTCACCAACCTAGTCCTGCCTATGTCAAAAGCAAAAGTGGAGTACTGCAGCAAAAATTCTTGGAATTCCCTGCTGTGTAAATGAGGGGCTGTTAAAATAATTTTTTAGGTGATGGAAATACTTGGGTATTGTACAGGAAAGAAAGTAGTCTCCAAGCCAGCATTTGGAAATGTGCAGGCTTGATGTAACATCTCATAATTCCCCTAGGAACTAAGCCAGCAAATCACCAGAAGCAAAGCCTGACATGTTTTTGCAGATGCTGCTGCTGAGTGGGTAGAGACACTCCACACTCTCAACTGTAGGTTGATCCCTCCTCCCCCTTATAATGCGTTCTTATAAGGTCAGTTGGTAAAAACCTGACAGTAAAAGTCCATTGACCTCTTTCCAAAGACAACTAGAAGAAGACACATTGCTGTCACAGCAATATTAGGGAAATACCTGCATCTCAATGGAAGGATGAAACTCATTCCCCAGCTAATCTATGACATACTGTCTTTCTGGGGATGTTGCCACATAGAAATTCCATTTTTGTCTTTGCCTCAAGTCTAGTTCCAAACCAGTTGACAACAATAACCTGATCCCAGCCAGGCCCCCTAGAATGCCCCCAGGCCATGTCTCTGGTGTACCCTGGCAAATGCCATAGGTGGCTCATCATTACATGATGTTTTGGGTTTGTAATTGTACTTTACATAGTGACATCCATAAACCATAATGTCATGACTGCCTTTGTAAGACACTCAATTCTGAAAAGGAATTGAAAACATTTGGTGGTCTGTAGACCTGATGGCTGGGGTATAACTTTGGCTGTGTTAGTTTTACTCACCACATTCAGTAGCATGATGATGCAAAAGTTGATGCACACTGCAGTCCCTGTAGTTGCAACCTGAGAGTTATTCCTGATTAAAGCCCACTTAAAGGCAGCAAAAGTGCTGACAGTCACAACACGGTAAATAACAATGCCAAAAACAGCAGCAATCACCACACAGATCTAAAGGAAGAAAAAATCAGAGAAGAATCTGAAAACTTTCAATAGAACAGGAGTTAACTTCTCCCTGAAATACTGAAAACTAAAACAATTAAATGAAAAACTTTTGATTCATTTTGATTTTAGATAAAGGTTTCAACAGGAGTATTTTTCTTATTGTGAAGTCCTTTTTACTTTCCATAATGCAAAATATCTTTGAAATATTATTAACATAATCTTCAGTTTTAATAATTTTCTTGAAAGTGTACTTCTTCCTTAGCATTGATATTGGAAAAAGTGTTGCCAGCTCTGGGAATCAGAAATTTTCTTTGCGTGCATGTTCCATGATGTGGAAAGGGTAGCCTCAAGCTAATGTCCCAGCTTCGTGGGGACAGATTTTGTGCTTTGATGAATGTCAAACAGGAAAAAAAGCATCTCCATTTGTAAGCACTGCCTCAACAGGCAAGGTGTCCTAGCAGGGTGTTCCTTGCTACACTTGTGGAAAAACTCTATCTAGGGAAAGTAACAAATTCATTTGCCCTGGTAATTTCTTTTCTGAAGAGACTTTCAGCAAATGTGACTGTTATAATGTGAAAGCCGTGCAGCTGAGCTGGGCTGCTAAACCACTTGATGTTCGATATTCAACAATTGAGTGCTAAATGACAACTGGTTACCATCGTGACTAATTTGTGTCACAGATTAGCAAGCCACCTAAAGGACAAACAGTTTGAAATTAACATGTGTGACTCATCTCATAAAAACTCCGACACACTACCCGTTAGCCACCTTACTAGATGAAGAGAGTTTCTTCAGTAGAAGGTAGACCACTATTTGCAAAAGACAGGTGTATTCCAAGGTTATTCATAGACAACTTTAACCTTATCAAAATTGAAATATATTTAAACTAATTGAATGGGCAAAATAATTTTGAAAGCACTGAATACTAATCAAGCTGCTTTCATATTTTATTAGTTACCAAGTTGATTGACATGACCTCAGTGCAGAAGAAAAAGGAAAGTGTGTGTGAATGTGAAGGATTGCCTCTGGATACCCTGCATAGTATTCATAGGAATAAGGACCACTTTCCTTTGTCAACAGGGAACCACTAACCTGATTTAAGCTGTATGAGTAACTGCACGGTGAGAGTCAATGCGGTGAAATTTTGAAAACTGCTCTAACTTGAAGTTTTTGTAAGTGTACACTTCCTGTGATTAAAGCTATAATTTTTAAGGACTATTTTTACCTAAATGGGGGAAAATTCAGAGTTTTTCTAACTCATTGGGAGGCCATGCTATGCCAGTAATAAAAAAAAATATCTTCAGTAAAAACAATCCTTGACCTTCTTCAAGGACTGTTATGGGGACAATTTGTGGTGCATGCAATTCAGAACAAGGCTACTCTCTCTGGCACTTTGAACAAGATCTGTCACTAGGTTAAGAAGATAAACGGCTGCATTTGCCAAAGGTAGGGAATGAAAATTGTCCCCTTCCAAGAAGAAAATGAAGTAGGGAAAATATGCAAAATGTTGCGAGCATAGAATCAATTTTCAGCACAGACTGCAGTCCCGAGCAGACATAATTGTCTTCAAGGGCTGAGTCAGACAGTATGTTGGCACCTTGTGCCCAGTGTTTCTCTGTGTATCTCTGTCTCTGACATACCACAACACAGTTCTTTTCAATAACATTCTTGCCTTTCTTGTCCAAGATTGCTTTGGACAGGTTTGAAGCCATCAGTTTCTTAGAAGCCCTCTGTCCTGTTCCTTTCCATCTCATTCAAACACAAAGCTGCTGAGCTAGCTCACCAACCTGTCTCTCCATAGCTCCTGAAGTTATACACATATATAATTTTCTAACCTCCTGGAAAAGCCCTAGGAAATTCCATGAGGGTCTGAGTTGATGCTGGCTGTGTTTTCAAGACCAGCTCTACCATTGTTGTTGTCGTGGGAATAACAGCAAATGAGAGCTTCAATGAAGTTAGAGGATGGGGGCATTTCAGCAGAAATGCATGCAGCTCTCTGTTAGAAGAGATTTTGCTGCTGCATTTAATTTTGCACTTTGGAAAGGGGAGAAATGCCTCATTTTAGACAAGGAACATTGGCTTCTCCATTTCAATTTCATTAGGAATATGAATCCTCTTTCCTTACCTCCCTAACACATTGAAAAATTACGACGTGTTAACATCATTAAGCACTCTAGGCACCTTAGCTAGGTTTTCTGTAGAGTTTACAAAGAATGACTGCCTCTTCCATTGCATCTTTCCCCATCACTCTGTGCTATCTACACAGGGAAGGCAAGGAAATCAGTGAGCTAATTCAGTCAGCTGAATGTTGGTGCCTAAATGTGAAAATGTCACTATCCTGACATGTGTGTTGCTACTTATAATGTTATGTGTATAGCCTTGGAGGAAAGACTTAACTATCTGTGAGATTTGGTAAAGAGTAAACTAGTGTAGGACTTTACAGAAACTCAGGTGATTTGCTATGTACAGATTTTCATATTGCAGTAAACATTCTAGAGCTTATTTCACTTTCAAGCAGTCATATCCAGTACCTCCATACTCTCTCAGCAGAGAGAATGTTATGTATTTTTTCAACTGGTAAATAAATAAAAGTTCTCAAACCATAAAAAATATTCCAGATGCAGAAACAATGAGTCTGCTGCATTTATCTGCAAATGCTTGATAAGGCTCTGGCTTCCCGGATATGGGGTTCATTCGTTCTTTCTTGGAGTACTTGGCTTCAAACTGCGGACGTATTTCCTCCTAAAGAACAGAGAGACATGCAGTACAGCTAGGAAAGATTCTGTAGGAAACTTCAGACCATTTATCAGATCACTGTTATTGAGAATTACATCTTTGAATTCAGCAGCTGGCACAGCTACTATAAAAGCAGGAGAACTAGAATAAAACGCTGTACCCATAAAATCATAGTGGAAGTATTTAGTAAACTTTCCAATTAGCTACTTATCTAAACAATACTTTTTCAAACTGTATCACTGTAAAGCAAATCATTTTAAGGTTGATATTACAGAGCTTTCCAGCCTGCTATTATCCTATTGACACTGGAATTCTACAACAAAGAAAACAAACAAATAAACAAACAAACCAACCAACCAACAAACAAACCAATCAACCAATCAACCTCCTCCTTTTGCCAAACTCAATTGCTGTTTGCTAGGTAATTGGCTACCTTCCTATTATCAGGAAAAGTTTCTCGGCATTTGAAGAAAGAGCCATGACATCTAATATTACTTAATTCTTTCCTAACTTAGACAATAATATTAGCAAGAACAGCTTTCAGCAGCAGAAACACCAAGTCTGCTTTGCCATAAAACCCTGAAACCTAGGGATTTCTTGTAGAGACACTTAGTTATATCCATTTACAGCCTTGTCATAAGACAGGGCTCACCCTCAGTTCGGGTAAGACCTCATGGTTTTCAGCTGCAGTAGGGCTACCCCACTGCTCTGCCATCTGGGAGGTTCACCAACAGCTGCTTGTCCTGTGCCACCTCACTCGATTCTGATGTTGGGGATGCTGTCAGAGATGAGAGAAAGCACCAGGCTGGGAAGAAAGAACTCTCACAGCTGCTGGCAGTCTATATATATTAAATTAATCTTTACGATGTTGTGAGGCATACTGGAGAACTGGCCCATGGTACAGCTGGCTACAAGGGAGCACAAAGGCAGCTATGGACTGTCTTTGCAGCCTTTCCACCAGGCCTCTGCTGTGCATTTCTTTGTAACAACCCAGAACCTTTCTTACCCATTTTTGTCACTTCCAGCAGTTCAACTGCATTTAATTGAACTTCGACTGAGTGCAAGTTGTAAATGCCTGAGCCTTAAATGACTGCATTGAAATAGGTGAATGCTAACTGCTCATACAAGTCTTTAGCATGGGAATAAAATTAAGCTATCCTAAAATCCTATATCCCTTTAATAAAATCCCCGTGTGGGGAAAAAAAAGAAAAGTCATCACATTCTCATTCTCAAATTTTGAAGGTACTTTTTCAATACAGTTAATTTCCAAATTCAAGCAGCAACCTGCTAACACTGTGTTAAAAAAAATTAAGCGGCATATATGCTGAGCTGCAATGCCCGTGTAGCTAATTAAGTGCTTGAGGGAACAAGCCCTGCATTAGCTGTACACAAAGAGCAAGCCTGTTTTTGTGGAGGTAGGGTAACACGTTGCTCTTCTACGTTACAGAATCACAGAATCACACACAATCACAGAATGTTAGGGACTGGAAGGGACCTCGAAAGATCATCTAGTCCAGCCCCCCCGCTGGAGCAGGAACACCTAGACGATGTTACACAGGAAGGCATCCAGGAGGGCTTTGAATGTCTCCAGAGAAGGAGACTCCACCACCTCCCTGGGCAGCCTGTGCCAGTGCTCTGTCACCCTTACTGAGAAGAAGTTTATTCTCAAATTTAGGTGGAACCTCTTGTGTTCCAGTTTAAACCCATTACCCCTCGTCCTACCATCGGTTGCCACCAAGAAGAGCCTTGCTCCATCCTCGTGACACTCATCCCTTACATATTTATAAACGTTAATTAGGCCACCCCTCAGTCTCCTCTTCTCCAAACTAAAGAGACCCAGCTCCCTCAGCCTTTCCTCATAAGGGAGATGCTCCACTCCCTTAATCATCTTGGTTGCTCTATGCTGGACTCTCTCCAGCAGTTCCTTATCCTTCTTAAACTGAGGGGCCCAGAACTGGATGCAATATTCCAGATGTGGTCTCACCAGGGCAGAGTAGAGAGGAAGGAGAACCTCTCGTGACCTACTAACCACTCCCCTTCTAATACACCCCAGGATGCCATTGGCCTTCCTCGCCACAAGGGCACAGTGCTGGCTCATAGTCATCCTGCTATCCACCAGGATCCCCAGATCCCTTTCCCCTCCACTGCTCCCTAATAAGTAAACGTTGCTCTAACTGTTCCTACCACACCAGGGCTGAAGGCTGAAGACCATAATCTAGCAAGAGAAACGATAGAAGAAGTATTCCTGTGTGCCCAGGGACATGCAAAAGGACAGAGTGTGATAGCATTGAAGAAGAGCGCTTGAGAATTCCACCCTGTAGGTTGTGCAAGGGCTCTGCCAGCTGACTTACTGAGTCATATACAAGAAACCCTTTCTTCTCTGTATCTGTCTCTAAGCCAAGGCTTGATCATCTTTTACAGTCTGCACTATAGAGAAGTCCTTGTCATATCCACATGTCCATGAATCTAGGTATCTCCTATGATCTCCGGTCAATTCAGATAATATCAATGGTATGTTTAGAGATACATCTCCACAGAAACCCTGAAACTCTGGCATGAACATTCGTGCCTGTATAACATTGCTCAGCGATGCTGAGTGTAGCTTGGGGAAGGAAGTAAACAGTACTGTATCTGGCTGAGATTAGTTATATCAAGAAAGTGACACTGAAGAAAAAGAAAAAAAGTATGCTGCAAATAGAAACAGAAGCCATATTTCAGCTGAGAGTGCCAGGCAGTAATTCTCTGCAGTTGGTTTCCTGTTGCACACCCAACCAAGACTCAGTTACTCTCCATGTCTCCCACCTTGCAGCTCATCTACATGAAAAGGAAATCTGGATATGCAGGGTTGAAAGAGCCAGAGCACATTCAGCCTGGACACTGCTGGAGCTGCTGCGTGCCTGCCTCAGATGAAAATCCAAAGTTGTGAGGAATTCATGAGGTTAAATATGGGAACAAAATTTAACTCTCCTTCCCATAGTCTTCATTGTTTCATTTCATTGTCTCTTCATTTAGAACAGAAAAGTAACAATGAAGTGATAAGAAGACTTACAACCGTTTTTTTTTTCCCAATCTCTTTTTGGTTAGAATTAATAAATTCCCTATTTCAAAAACTTATTCTTCAATTTGACCATGAAAAGTAAAGCAAGTAAAAGCTAGACATGGCAGATATGCTAATACAAATAACAATGTTCATTAACAAACGCTTGTGACTTAAAATGGTAATTAGAACTCTTTAATTGATTTCTTTGAAATAGCTAATAAAAGAAATAAGCTGATTTTGTCCAGTGATAACTGAATGGAATGTACAGAGGAAATTTAAGTAGCAGCTATTTTTTAGAAAGCAGCAATTTCAGGAGTAAAATTTTCACCTCACGGAGACAAAATTCTCACTGAATTGTACAACTTCATGATCACACTCCACAGGATTAGTTTTTTTTCAGTCTACATAAACTGGACCATTCTCCTTTCTTTTTGCTTCTCAGACATGGATCATTCCAATTCTTCACTCACAGGAGAAACCATACTTATTTCTGCAGTGTCAAATATGGATTAATGTACACTGCCACAGGCGAGATGTTTGTGCACTAGAAGACTTGCTCTAAATCTTTTTGTGAAATACATTCTTTGCTTTCAGGAGGCTTTTGAGTCCTTCAACAGGTGTATTCTTGCAGGAGTCCTATCCTTCCTAGTCCAAGGATATATTGTCCTCCATAGCCCAGATATAGAAAAGGGATTTGTGAAAGACTGAAAATCTGAATCTTGATCACTGGGACAGTCATAGCACCGCCAGAAGTAAGTGTCCTTGCAAAGCCTGTGGTTTGCAGGTCATCCTGCTTGCAGCTGAAGGCAATGGCGAGGTGAAGAGGTGAATTTTGAACAGGGAAATGATCTCCAATGGTTTTTAACCAGAGACATCTTCTTCCAAATTGTGCGTATCTCAGAGGCAAAGTCCTGCAAAGACCCCAGTGCCAATGGGTCAAGCGCCAAGTGCAGCGTTCACTACTCAAGAAGAGGAGGAAATTGTCCATAAAGCTGACCTTAAAGCAAAGACATGCTTGAGTTCTGCAACAGATACAAGCATTGGCAGATGTAGCACCTTCAGAGAGGACACCTCTGGGATGCAATCAACTCACACTCTTAGGATCCCACTGAATGCAGAACAGAGAAGAACTGATTCCTCAGATGCCAATGAGATACTGATGCTCTGACGACTGGTCACATAAATCTTTGAGAAGCAGCCAGTTGAGTTCCAGTTGGAATCTTTAACTTCTAATTTGAGAGAGAAGGGTACCATCTGGCACACTGCTTCTGAAAAGACTGCTACCTCCTGCTGTAGAGACTTACAGAACTCTGTTTGGAACTGTAAGAAGGTGCAATGAATAACTCTGGAGCTGGTACACTCACCACTGCCCCAGGGCACCTGACTGAGGTCCTGTTGATAGATCTTATTGGAAAAAAAACTGGTGTAAGAATAAAAGACCAGCTGACCATTAGCAGGGAGCAGGTGTCCTCTGAAAATTACCAACGTACATATGTCATCCTGCAGGCCAAACTGAAATAATCTGCTGGTGGAATGTAAGCATCTCTTATAAAAAATAACATTATTTGATAGATGTCATAAAATTAACACATTATATTTCTGTGAGGATAGTTTCAAATACTGGAAGCTCTTTCAGGCTTTCTGAGAGGAAAATTGTAGCAACTCCACTCTATTCTGTCTGGTCAGTGTTTATTCCAGCTAAAGGATTAATTGCATAGGAATGGTAATACTGTTCCAAAAAACTTAAAAAGCAGAGAGTGAAAAGGGCCTCATACTGTACTCACCTGTGCATTTTGTTAGTTTAAGAACTCCTTCTCATTCTGGGGACACTGAGATATAATCCTGACTTGGAAACTGCAATTTGGTACATCTGGTTTTTGCCTTAGCTGCCAGCACCAGCAGTGACTTTTTTGCAACTAGCCATGAGGGGGCGTGATCACTGCAGTTCAATCCCGACCTGAGGCAGGAATATCTGTGCAGGCTCTCTGTGGCCCGTCAGCCTTGGCAAGAGCAGGCTGCTAAGCTCTGAAGAGTTAAATCAGCATTAGAGTATTTTCAAAATATAAGACAATAGTCCTGAAGCAGCACCAAGAACTGACCGCATTTGTGCACAAATAATGATGTTCCCGTTGCTATACAGAAACCAATTTCCAGTTGTATAAGTTATTTCATTTTATGTTCTTGGATTATTTTCTCAGTCATTAAGCATTTAAAACCAAATCCTATCAGCAAGTGAGCAATTGTACCATTTCATGGCCTCATTGAACTACATTGCCTTGTAGAGACAAAAACCCTGTAACTCAGAAGTCTGTTTCTGCACTGGAGAGATTAATGAAAAAGAAATTCTTCCAGAGAGGTAACATTATAGAAGTTGAATTGCATTGAGGCCACTACAGCAGTTTCTTACAGTCCCTCCAAGAGCTTCAGGACAGTCTCTGGAGAGGAAGGACGGCAGACTCGGTGGACACCTCTATGGCCAAATCCCATCCGAGGAGCACTTTTTCTGCCACACCCACTGAATCTTGCTTTTCTCCTGTATAACAAAACCTTCTAGTTCCACTTAGACCTCAACTCTCAGTCCCAACAAAATGCTGTTTCCTTCCGCTAACTACCACAGGAAAAGACTAAGGCTATTTTTTGCTGTTTAGTTTCATCTCTAGGGGGATTTCCTCTGCTAACAGAGGATGAATGAAGTTCTTTGAGACAGTTCATCTCCGTCAGTCTCTCTCTAGCACTGTATACTTAGATAACCAGCACCCAAGCTTCACAAGGCTTTCTCTCCATCAATACTCTTAGCAGCTATCTGGCTCATTTGCCAGAATTCTTGGAACTCAGGGCTGTTGAGAATTTCCCTGGATTCAACCCCAAATTTGATTATCTCCCCTCAAAGTGCATTTTTTTTTCCTGAAATCTCCCACAGTGACAGCCACTGATACGATGAAATTAATTTACATTTACAAATGTGTAAAAAGAGAGGATAGTTTGGCCTGAGGAAGGTTTCTTCACATTACAGAGGAAACATCTGAGAAGAAAACAGTGCTTATTTCCTAGTTTATGAAGATTTGAAGAACAAATTGAAAATAAATCAAAAAGAAAAACATGCTTACATTTTTAACCAAATCTTTTTGTATTAAAGATTGAGTACATATTTTATACAAACCTCCTCTTCTTCCCAGTCTATCAAGTCCCAGTCATAGGCAATTACTGCTCGCCTTCTTTTCCAAAACTCCAGAAAAACAGTTGCTAGAATAAATAGAAAAAAAATACAAAATTGTTTTCAAGTCAAGAAAATGTTAATGACTATTGCAGAACTATTGAATAAAGCTGCTACATTATTTTCATTTCTTTGCACAAATGGGTTCCTTTGAACTGCAAATCAAGCTGATGATCAAAACTGCTTTCAAAAAGCATTGCTTTCTAAGGATTACTTTGCTTGCTTCAAGTATGATTGAGGCTTTAGAGATTTCTTTTAATGCTAAATGAGAATATTTAATTCCTAACCAACCAAGACAGGACTCTGAAAGAATAAAATTGTTCCTGTGACTCACCATTACTAGATACAGCAGATTTCTGATAAAAATAAAGGTTTCTCGGGGTCACTGTAGATAAAGTGGGAACCTCTCATTTTTGAAGGCCATTTACAGAACCCAGAGGAAGCACATTCCAATGCATGTGCAAATCTGTGGAATACTGACAAGGAAATGGGAACTTCTGTTTTACACCTTTCTAATCCAGACCATTTCTTTCATGCTACATGAATGTGTATATGTGGTGTGGCATTAACATCTGACAATTAAACATTCTGTGCTGTACAGCCCTTGTTGACTGAGTTCAGGATAGTTCCACTAGACAGGCAAATATGCCTGTATATGACTGCACTTCCATTCTGCGATGGAAAAAAGAATCAAGCAAGCACTCAGTCATAAAATAAGATGTTCATATTCTGGAGATTAATACTGACTCTGTTTATGGTTACATTTAAAAAAAATTATTTTGTTAAAAGAATGTAGAAGCTGCCTAAATCTAACGCACATCAACGGAAAACTTTATCTCCCACTGTGAGGTTTGGCACTTCCCTTTATTGCTCACTGAAAAGCATCAGGCTGGTAACTGCAGAGAACATAAACCTCTTTGTTCATGTGCTAGCACAGAATCAGCTGTGACAGTGCCACAATAGACTGGCAATACGTTCTACATCCAGTCCTAAAAGCATCTCCTAAACGGACTATCTGCCCTACTGCAACACATTGATAATGACATGACATGATAATAAGCACTGGCATCAGGTTGGTGAAAGTGAATTTTTAGCCAGTAAGAATGATTATATTTTAACGTATTAGCCAATGCAGCTAAGATATGCCTAGAAAATGAGCACTGTGAGCAGATAAGGTAAGATATCAAAAGCATGTTTAAGAAGGCAGCTATTTGGTTTGAAGGCATTTTCATATATCACATCATCTTTTTTCTGAAAACAAGAGTTATGTTACACCAGGTAACCAGCTGCTTTGATTTAATCTAATAAAGAAGGTCAATTCAGTCTCCTGAGCCTAACATTTCTACATTTTTTTTTTGTAAAAAATGCAGCATTATTGGTTAAGATCAGCAAAACTTAAAACTGCTAATGAGGCTCTGCTGCTGCTGGACCACCACATTGTCCATTCCTTGCCTTGTCTTCTGGTGAAGTCGCTCCTTTCCTTTCAGCTCGTATGGAATTATTTTGTACAGGCTAAACAAGTAGCCCTGCACTTCTTGGAGACCTGGGAGAAACAAACCTGATTGATTACTACCACTCTGTTTCCATTCCAAAAAGCAGCTGGAAGCAGGACTCAAGTGGACATCTAAGTCCACAGGCATCAGCCTCTTACATATGTCTGTGCTGAAGTGTACTTTTTTCTTTCTTGTTTTTCACACACCTGGAGTGAGGAATCTGTATGTATTGTAGTAAGCATATTTAGCACCTGTCAGAGTAAGTATGAGCAGCTCCTGAAGCTTCTTTAGAAAGCTATTTTCAAATCATTAAGTAGTAAATAGGATGATCTGCACCATGCTGTTTTAGCTTTTACTGTGCTACACTTTTCTTCCTCTATCCAGGTCAGTATTCACTTTTCCCTTGCTAGGTGTTTTAAAATGTGCTATAAATAACCACCTTTGATTGATTCACTGTACTACGGAGGTCTTCTAAAAAGTATTGCATTTTGAAATTTCTCTGCCTCTTTTCTAGTCAAATAATCAGTAATACCCTATATCACACTTTAACTTTCTTTTTGACTTTGACAGCTCAACAGAACACAGTTGTACTTACCTTTCTCTCATTTTCCAACTGGTATGTGTAAAATGGATGCTTAGAGTTCTCCAAAAGTCCTGCTTAGAATTTTGAATTTCTCATTGGCCTTAACTCCCAGGTCTTTTGCTAGCTTTTCTATACTATGTTTGCCCTGCTTTAGAGCTCCACCTTGCAGCTCAGTCCCCAATGCCCATCTGTACAAACTGCCTTAACATAATTTCATCAGATGCTTTGAAACAAGTTCTGATCTTACCTAGTAACATAAATGGCCTCTCACAGCAAACAGCTTAATCCTGACCTTCTCTCAGAAATCCTTCCGCCGTTGTATTTCAGAATACCATTTAATATATCCATCCTGACTTCTGGAGTATATTCTCTATACAAGGAATATTGCTGAAGAACCTCCTTAAATTCTGTATCCTCAGAGAGCAGATCAGTGTGAATGTTTTATGCTAGAGGCAAGGTTTGTAGGAAAGTAGTATCTTTTATTAGACTGATATACTCAGAAAAAAATGTTTTATTTTGGTATTTCTTATTGCTTGAAAAAAATGTTACTTTCTTCATGCCAGGCTTTTTTTCGCCTCTCAACTTTGCCTTTCAGCAAGTGCTTTAAGGCTACTTTATCAAGGAAACATGCTTCTAGGCAGATAAGAAGATATTTCAGAAAGGACTCTTCTTGCGTCCCGTATTCCTCCAAAGCTATGCAGAGACAGAGAAATTTCCATCAGCCCACCTTGTTTCTAGCAAAGCATTAGAAATGATAAATAGCTGGACTTTCCTCCTACACAGTTACAGAACTTCGCTACTGATCTTCAGGAAACACCTAGACAGCAACATTTTTGCATTGGCTTTCCCCAGTATTTCAAATGAAAAAGCAAATGTTACAAATACATCTGGCTTTCCAGCAACATGCTAGGAATCAACTGGTTATCAAATCTACCCGTTTTCTTTTTTTCTGAGAATGACATTTTTTTCTGCAATTTAAATGTCAATGTTTATTTAGAATTAACATGTATCTGTCATTTTCCGTCTTTGGTAAGGATCCAGTTCAGATAGTAAAAAGAGAGGAGTTTTTTCCTAGAAACAGAATTTACCTTTTCATCAAGCTCAACGTATCTCAAGGCATACATAAAGGGCAAAGTGTAGGTATTTCCCTCTAGCACAGAAATACAAAAAATGCTATTGCTCCCCTCTTTTTGAAAGCTTTGAACATTGGAAAAATATCATCAAGACTAAAGATTCTCAAAAGGAAAAATTTCTTTTCTGGCTTCTGAGATGACAAAATCTCAGGGAGCATCAATAACAATCTGTTCACCAATAAAATAAAGTATTAGTGTTTATAGGGACTTACCGTTTCCTATAAATCACAGAGATTTATAGCTTTAGTCCTTATGAAAGGTTTTTTTAAATTCAACAAGAGCTCCAATACAGAAAAGTTTACACAAACTACTAGTGATTCCTTCAGTGTGTTGAAGGGAGACTATCTTTTGTCCTTTGCTACATCAGTTTAAAATGAAAGTTGTCTTATGTCTTTTGTGTACATCTCAGTAAATGTCATTGGGGTTTTTTTTATTATATCAATTACCCTTACTTCTTACCTAGAACTTTGTTTAAACCGGGCAGAAATACAAGAGAGGTGATGGGTCAATATAATTTTTGAAGAAAAGCATGTTTCTATTCCAGTATCTCCTGGTGCATTTGTCAATTCCAACTTTAATTTGATGAGACACATTTATCCCACAATGAAACACTATAAAAGATGGGTCACTGTACTTTAGAGTCCTACAAACCAGGCAGCTCGTACTGATACTTATTGTGGTAATTGCTCTCCCTAGCTTGGCCACAGCAGTTTGTGCATCATTTGGAGATGCATTTTATTTTTATTTAAAAAGTGAGAAATCTACTTTGTTTATCAATTAGAGGAAACTCCAGTACAGATCACCTCTTCATGGAAAACCCAACCTGACTACGCCTGGTTTTGAAAACCCCAAGCAAATGGCTGAGGTTTTTCCCTCAAGATGGGAGCTCACTCAGTGGTGAACAGTGAAGACAATGAAGAAGGTATTTTAGATAATAAGACAGTGGCTAAGCTCAGGCTAAAGAGGTAACAATTCTAGCTGTCTTTTTTTGCTTTCATTCTCTTTTTTTTTAAAAAGCACTGCCATCATTATTTTATATGCTAGTGTCTGTCAAACTGGATCATCTAGAAGGCTGAACTTTTCACAGCCAATTTGTTATGCACTTGCCACTTGTTTAATGCTGACAGAAAAAACATTTCCACAATCAAACTGCTGTCATTGTTTCTTCTCTTCCGCTACGATTTACTAAGATGATGGTAATGCCTGCAGCTGCCAATAGGCCTCCTGCAGAGTGAAAATCCATTTAAGACAGGCAGTAAGCCAACTCATAAATACAGTACCAGAAAATCCCTGAGAAGTGTGGCTTTCCTTGTTCTAATACTGCTTTAGCTTTAACTATATGGGAAACATCTACACAATCTCACTGTTACCTCAGCAAAGTCTTATCTAAGAAACTGCAGTTCAGGTGGAGCCATAGGATCGTGCCTTGCCCCAAACCATTACCCTGCATTCACAACCTCCTTCCCATTGCTGCTCTTGCATCCCTCTTGGTGGCAAGCTCACAAGCACAGTGTAAACCAACAAAAGTCATGGGGAAAGCTCTTACTCCAACTACTGTCCTATAGTCTCTTCTCTGATAGCCAAATCATCTGAAGGGCAGCACTTCTATTTTTTCTTATCATAGAATCATAGAATTGTCAGGGTTGGAAGGGACCTTACAGATCATCTAGTTCCAACTCAACTGCCATGGGCAGAGACATCCTCCACTAGATCAGGCTGCTCAGAGCCCCATCCACCCTGGCCTTAAAAACTTCCAGGGATGGGGCTTCCATCACCTCTCTGGGCAACCTGTGCCAGTGTCTCACCACCTCATGGTGAAGAACTTCTTCCTAACATCCAATCTGAACTGATCCATCTCTAGCTTTAATCCATTCCCCCTAGTCCTATCACTACCCGACATCCTAAAAAGCCCCTCACCAGCTTTCTTGTAGGCCCCCTTGAGATACTGGAAGACCACAATAAGGTCTCCTCAGAGCCTTCTTTTCTCCAGACTGAACAACCCCAACTCTCTCGGTCTGTCTTCATAGGAGAGGTGCTCCAGCCCTCTAATCGTCCTCGTGGCCCTTGTCAGGACACGCTCCAGCAAGTCCATATCTTTCTTGTGCTGTGAGCTCCAGAACTGGACGCAGTACTCCAGGTGAGGTCTCACGAGAGTGGAGTAGAGGGGAAGAATCGTCTCCCTTGACCTGCTGGCCACGGACCTCTTGATGCAGCCCAGGACATGATTGGGTTTTTGGGCTGCAAGTGCGCACTGACGGCTCATGTTGAGCTTCTCATCTACCAGTACCCCGAAGTTCTTTTCTTCAGGGCTGCTCTCAAGCCAATCACTGCCCAGCCTACATCTGTGCTTGGGATTGCCTTGACTCAGATTTGCCAGTCCTGACAGTCTGGTGGGGAGATATCCCCAGAGGAAACTGGGTTTGAGAGTCTGATAGTGATGCCTGAAGGAGAGGCTAACCAAAGCAGGGTGCAGCACCTATTAACTAAGGACAGGAAAGAGAGAGGACCTACAGCATTTTGTAGTCAGGCAGCCTGCCCAGGCAGCGACCGTGAAACAGGACCAGGCATGGTTAGCTGAGTGATGTATTCCCCTTACTTAGAGCTACTTTTCCTTACAGCCCTCATTTTGGGCTGTGCGAAGACACAGGTGCAATGCTGCGAGCACAGCTGTTTGCTGAAAGCAGTGGTACTGTTGCGGAGGAAAAAAAGCATTGGTGCAAAGAGCTGTGTTCCAAAGATATGCTCCTGAGCAGTTAGTAACAGTGACATAAATGTTCAATGATGTTAACTCATCAATTTTTCTAGCTGAGATGGAAATCCCTGCTTCTTAAGTGTCTTGGAAATTCTCAACTTCAGTGAGCACATAGAAAAAGAGGTTGGAAAAGCTGAGTAAACATCCAAAGAAATCTTTAAGTCTTACAAATTTTTGGTGATTCTCAGCTCTGGTGTAGCTCTAAATCAAAGCTAAAATACCAAGGAGAAACATAAAATTATTTTTCTTAATGTAATTTGCAATATCTTAATATGTAAATATTACATGAAATGGCATGAATAGGCTTGTATATGACCTAATTTAGTTCAATAAGACAAAAACATAGTTTTAGAGGAAGGAACTGAAACAAACTGGTTAGATTAATCTGTGTTGTCGAGACAGCTTTAATGTTGCCTCCTGAATATCTCTTGTGTTTCAGTAAAGATCTGCAGTTTAAAATAGAGATAAGAATTACCTAGACACCTTTCCAAAGCAGTTGGAGTTGTGTGAGTAAGAACAGGAGAACAACGGCTAAATCAGGATAGCTCAAGCACCTGGAACTGTAGGATGGATGCCATTTTTGAGGCACCTCAGTGGGCTATTTTCTAAAGGTGTTAGCCTTCTCTCAGAATGGCATGGCAGCAGCAAAGAGCCTGGGCCTGCTCAGGGCATGTTTGAAAGACTTTTTGTGCTGCCAGAAATTATTGTTTCCTCTTACCTTCAATTCTGCCTACAAGACAACAGTAGGAAAAATATTTGAGCCAGAAATAGAACTGTCCTATGGGCAAAATTCAGCCTCCATGACAAAAGTTAGACCACTCTCAAATCAATTTGTGATTCAACTAAATGTTTGATTTATTTCGTCAGAGTTTTGCTTTAATTACAACCAGCTTACGTATATTTAAGCTTTACTGCTTCTCCAAGGTGGGAAAAATGATGCATGAATTCATTTTAGTACGGACACTAAACTGAGCTGCCCTAAGCTAAAAGCAGCTCTGAACAGTTACAGAGAAAAGGCCTCAGTGAAAACAGATTGAAAAACAACTAAACCCTGCCCGGAATGAAACTATCTACACACACTCTACATAGTGCATTCATGTTTCTAATTAAAATTATTATCACATAAAAACCCAATTGCAACCATTTCTATCTTTGTTTTGCGGAAAAAGAAAAGAATCAAGCCTCCATTGTTTTTCACAGTGTCTGAAAAAAATGTGCGGGAAATTACAAAAGCGTACGTTAAATCCTTGGCAGTAGTCTAATGCAGTCAATTTGCCAGGTGTCACTATACCGAAAACCCAGCCACTGCCCTCTCTTCCAGGGAGATTTTACTTGTGTGGGTTGCTTGACTGCAGCACATATTTCACACTCATGGGAGACCTGTGTGATGGCCTCCATGGTCAGGTCCACCCCATCTTTAAGAAAAAGATTGTGCAATTACTTAACACCAAACCAAAAACTTACCCCACACCGCCATGAAAACAGCAAAAAAGACAGTAGCTCCATTGTCAAAAAGGTGTGTTACCTGAGGATATATTAACAGCAATTAATTTGTGATAGTGAGGCTTTATTTTCTATTTTCATGTAATAATTTTAATATGATCATGAGTGCAGCTGTCAGGACTTCAGCTTTCCTAACATGACCCCTGGCTGCTCAGACAATTTCTCTGTATTAATCCCAGGTTACCTGTCCTTGCTTCCACCCTCTAAAGGCTTCCTTTTTGTTCCTGAGTTTGTCTGGGAGCTGCTTGTTCATCCACAGAGGCCTCCTGACATTTTTGCCTGACATCCTCTTTGTTGGGATGCATCAGTCCTGAGCTTGAAGGGGGTGATTCTTGAATATTAACTAGCTTTCTTGGCCCCCTCTTCCCTCCAGGGCTATATCCCACAGTGCTCAGTCAAGCATATTCCTGAAGAGGCCAAAATCTGCTCTCCTGAAGTCCAAGGTAGCAAGCTTGCTGTGTGCCCTTCTTGCTGCCCTAAGGATCTTGAACTCCAGTGAAGGATGCCTTTGATCTTCGTGTTCCTCACCAGCCTCTCCTTGTTGGCAAGAACAAGGTCCAGCATATCACTTCTTCTCGTAGGCTTCTCTATCACTTGAGGAATGAAGTTATCATCAATGCATTTCAGGAACCTCCTGGATTTTTTACGCTCTGCTGTGTTGTCCCACCAACAGATACTGGGGGGGTTAAAGTCCTCCATAAGTACCTGAGCTTGTGAACATGAGACTGCTCATATCTGTCTATAGAGGGCCATGTCGACTCTGTCTTCTTGTTCAGGTGGCCTGGAGTAGGCCCCTATTATAATGTCACTTGTTCCTGCCCTCCCTTTAATCCTGACCCATAAATTGTCAGTTGGCTTCTCATCCATCCCCAGGTGGAGCTCCATGCGCTCCATCTGGTTGTTGTCATGGAGGGCAACACCCACTCCTTGTTTCCCCTGCCTGTCCTTCCTAAAGAACCTGCACTCCAGCCATGGAAGCCACCCCACCATGTCTCCATGATGCCAATAAGATGTCAATAAGATCATAACTCTGTAGGTGTATGCATGCCTCTAACTCCTCTTGTTTATTCCTCATGCTCCATGTGTTTGCACAGAGGCACTGAATTTGGGCCCCAGATGAAGCTGACTTACTGACTTTCAGACCCAAAGTGTTCATTTTATGGAGCCACGTACAAACGATGGATCATAAGATAAAGGTTGATGCCAAGGACACCGTAGCACATGATTGAGGACATGACCTCTGGGACTGCTGAAGCTCTAAGTGCAAATTGCATTCAAGTGTTTTACGACGAAACTGAGTCTTGGTAAAAGACAATGAATGTTAATATTGGCTGAACTTGATCTGTCCTTTCAAGATTTTATCTATCCAAACTCACTAAAGACAAATGCAAAAGGCAAAATCTATGCTTTTACCATGAAAGTTTTTCTATTTGCATAGTTTAAAAATGTACCTTGGCATAAACGCAGCTGTCTGACAACCTCATGAAGGGACAGTATTTGTCACATATAGGACACATTATAATATCTGTAGCTTGGCAGACTTCTTTACTGGAATAATAGAAGAGATAAAAATTAATAATTTAATGCACAACAACCAGTCTTAAAATAGATTGATAAGTTTCACTAATATTCAGTTACTTCTTGAACAATACTGATTCTGTAACTGAAACCAAGATGTTCAGAACTGCATGTGTGTAATTAATATTTGTTTACTGTCTAAGACTTCAGAGTTTACACTCATAAAGACAGTTCTTCTGGGCCAGGCTAGCAGTATCTCTTTATCATTTCCAGCTTCTCCTTGAGTTAGAAGTAACCTTTGGTAGGAGGAGGGTGAGGATGATTGCAGATGAAGTTAAATTCTACTTATTCTTGTGACTTAAGTGTGCAAAGATATAGGGGTGCAGCAGCCAGCAGAAAGTCCAGGGGGTTCTTGACGTCAAGAGTTCCTCCCTGCCCCACCTGTGGTGGATCTTTGATAAAAGCCTTGAAGAGAATGAAAATTCCCCACTCCTCTGCCAGCATGTTACAACGGTAAGGAAGGAGCCCTCCTTTTTCCCCACTTCGTGCTGAGTTGCCAGCACCATCAGCAACTGGAACGGGGTGAGAATATTGCCTCCCGTCCCAAATCAGGAGCACAAAGCAAGGGAAGCTCTATTCTGGGTATCTTGTTAGAACCAAGCAGAGTCTTTTTCTGAGCATTCAACAGTTCAAAATGAAATAATTAACAATTCATATGAAGATCTCTTGAATTATTCATAACAACCCACAGCTGTAATTTCCCTTATAAAACTGCATACGTTACCTGACTTGGCAGTGGTTTAGAGTGGTGACTCCATACAAAAAGACAAACAATCCAATGAAGGCAGCTGGGAAGAGCATCCCCGTGTACCAGCCTAACCAGGCAAAATATAGCCCAATTTTCTCACCAAAGTACCGTCTGTTTCAAAACACAACACAGCAAAGTTACCTGCTAATTAGAATAAGTCTGTTTAATCTTGCCTGTTAATAGAAAATAAATATTTCTATCATATTTAAAGAGTAGATTAGAGAGCAGTCAGAATTTCCCAAAGAAAAAGCCTGCAACTAGGCTTCTAAATACACGCTTAAGTACATGCCTCATGAATGAGCTTAAAAAATGAGTTAAAAAGTTCACTAACCACGGTTTACAGTGGGATGAGTGGAGATCTCACAAAAGAAACACTGAGTGCATTTTAAAAAGCTAGTTCTTTGTGAAAATGATGGCTTTCTTTGCCTTTGGGCTGTGTAACTGTAATTTCCAAATAAATACACTGAAATCAGTTTAATCCCTAAAAACAGTGCAACAGGAAAAATTATTTGAGCCCAAATTATTTCTAAGAAATTAATTAACCAGAGGTTATTCTCCAATTCAGTTTGTTTTCATTTAATTATTTCTTTTCCAGCTCAATTCCTGGGAAACAAATTTATGATTCTACCACAGGTGGAAAATAAAATGCAACTGAGGTACAACAAATGTCTTTATGTATCCTCTTGCACTGATTTGATGAAAGTAGTCTGAATTAATTCCAGTTTGTTAGCTAAATTGCTTAAAAATTGACAGCAAAATGTCCAGGAAGCTCATATTTTCTACATATTCATTAACATTTTTCCTCCTCTCAAAAACAACTGCACCTTTATTTATGTGTTAAAGAATACATCAAGCGCACAAAAATCGTGCTGAACTCATCAGCATAAGAGCAGGTTCATGCACTGTCCTGTGATTGATAGTCTTGGGCACAGTAGGCTGATGATCACATTAAGATGCTTTACAAATCAATATGCAATTATCATCATTACAAAGAAGATGTTAGGAGATTATTTGCAATGTTAGTTTTAAAGAATGAGATGATGATATTCCTGCAGACAAACTTGCATATCAACAGATTTTGAGAATAGCTGCTGATGAAAATCCACTTTTACCCTAATGATGCAGCTTCTGATCTGTCCAGAGAAAAAGCATGCAGTGAGACAGCACTGCTGGCTCCTTTATGTTACCAGAAAACACCTTTGGTCAAACTTTCACAGTGAGGAGGAAAAGACACATGATGGGCTCTAGGGCTGAAGGTGGAGGAGAAGAGAAAGAAACACTTGATCTGCAATGGATGAAATTATTACTTTTGAAAGGGGTATAAAAAATTTCCATGGTGAGCAATATCCATCTGGGCTGAGCTCATGTTCTTCTGAATGATGCTGACCTACACTGATTATTACCATTTGAGTTTACCAGCTCTGTATGGGAAACCAAATATTGTCCTGTTATTTTTATTCTCCTGCCATTGATCAGAGACTCAAATTTACAGGCTAAGGAGGTGGTAAGCTAATGATAACATGCTCAGTTCTGACAAGGGCAGCAGCTCTGATTGTAAAAAATGCACTGGAAACTGCTTTTTGTGCCTAATTTAAAGAGCGTTAGTGAACCCTTTGGCCTAATTATTTTACTAACACCTAGGATGTCAAGCTGTGCCTGCACCACTGAAAAGGCAAACTCGTATTTTGAGCTTACTTCCACTGAATATTTATGACCTATTTTTCTCTCTATACACAGTTCAAAGTGGTAAAGTAAATCTAACATTCACCAATATTTATTTTTTTATTTCCCTGCCTACATTCAAGGATAAATGCTTCCTCATTATAGCCCCCAAGCCAACAAACATTTGCGACAAACTTCATCTCTTACCCTGTTGAGACTTTCAATCTGACAGTGTAAATCATAGTACTCTTTTTTGATATCATAGTACTATTTTTTGATATAGAGATCAAATAGCTTCACCCTAGATGAAGATGCAAGCAAGGTTCAGTGTGTGCATAAAGAAGAACGGACACGATGGGGAGCACCCCAAATTTCTGCAACGTAAGGAAAGAGCTTCTGAGGCCATTTGTGTTTGGTTTTAAAAATAATTGCAGTATGTCAACATCATTTTTGTACATATTGGTTTGAATATGGACAACAGCCTCAATCTTCCACTATTGCCCTATGCTTCATAGCTGGTATTCCATAGGCTGTACTACAGTAATTTGCATCAGGATCAATTTAGTATTTAATTTCTTCTGGTCCTGTAGTTAGCATATTTTTTTTTCTATAAGTCTCTGCTTGGATGCCACTAGGCTGAGTGTTAGAGAAACAAACTATGACAGTAAAAAGGTCTTTGGAAAGCACAGGGTGCCATATTCAGAGCAGTTCCACGTTTATTCCAGTCCATTATTTGGGTTACCCTGGACCATCATGATCCTTGGGAGATGAAGATGGTTTAGAGATACCTTTGCCACTCTTGCCCTCTAGGTTGCACCATAACCAAAGAACAAGTTCCTTGTATTTTTCTCTGTCACTATATATAGAAGAGAAATATCATACCTCCACAGTGATGGCAGTTCTCTTACCTGCATGCTGGCACTTTAGCCAGAACTCAGTAACATACACGAAGAATTCCAGGAATTCTTTTTCTAGGGTGCATCACTGTGCATTACTTATACCTAAATTTCACCTGTTATCACTCTGCTCATTGAAGTCCTCTTGGAAATTTTCCAGCACTGATAACATTTACATTTTTATTAACATATTATTTTTTTAACATATTACCATCCAATTTTCCAGATTGTTAATAAGAAGAGAAAAAAAATGTTTTGTGTCTGTGATGGCTGCCACAAAATGATTCCTCCACAACTAACCTAAGAAGCAGAAGTATAAAACCCCCCAAACACGATATTAAAAAATAAATAAGAAGTTTTCAGTATTAAATGATGAGGTACAAAGACAACACTTTGTTTTCTAAAGCATCTTAAAAATTACATCACTCAGTAAAATTTTTCTTATTATATTTCTGTATGAACTTTTTCTCCATGGAAATTGAACACCTCCTATTTTATGAAATTTTTCCTATCCTCATATATGCTATACTATTAGAATAATAACAAAATATTTCAGCTTCTCAGTTTTATGATAGCATGCATACTAGCCTTCCAATATCATCTACCTTAATGGTGAACTATTTGTCCCCTCACACCATTCCAATGTTGAACTGACTTAATTGAGCTACGATTTCAAACTCAGTATTTATCAATAAGGCATATTTTTGAGAAGTATTAAACTATGAAGTCTTATTTCAGACTCATAAAATGTGATATTGGATTCTTCTGTGTTTAACGACCTTCATTACATAATCTTTTGCTTTCAGGTTGTCTAGAAGGAAGTCATAGAGCTAGAATATAGACAGATTTGGACTCAAGCCAAGAACCTATCTACCTTCATTAATCCTTGTGCAGGTCAGAATAAAACTCTATACAGCAGTTTTTACATCACAGAAATGAGTTGTGAGAGAGATAGTTTTCCGACAGGTGTTCTGGATGCATGAAGCTCTCATCTTATGTAGGAGCAAGGTGGTGGGGAAGAAGGCCTTACAGGAGATTGCAATCAAGTAAATTAATATAAATATGGAGAAAAATGTAAGGTAGCGAGGCATTATTTCTGCTTTCAGGTTCATTGAGCTAGCTTTACAATCACTTTATACACCTAGTTTTCTCGTTCCTTTTTTGTCCTATAAACAATGTGCACAAGCAGCAGAA
>NW_009709761.1:28154-58834 GCF_000703405.1 Apaloderma vittatum
ATTTGTGCAAAACCTAGTGGGAAGCAGCTATGCACAGAAGTGAGGAGGAGGTGATCCAAAGCCCCCAGGAAACACTGCAACCATTCCCAGAGCACTTAGTGGTAAGCCCTTCCTCCTCCCAGTTGCTATCAGTTCTAAGGACATTCAATTATTCTTGTAAAGTATTATAAAGTATTATAAGTATTAAATTTCAATAGAAGCATAATTAAAATCTGGTAACACATCTGCTGATTAATAAGAGTGCCTTTGCAATTGTGCCAAGTCTGTGCCTTCATACTGCCATGTTTCAAAGCAGAGTGAAAGCAGAATCGTGCAATTGCCTTCAAATGACTTTTTCTCATTTATTTCTAGTGACAAGTATATTCATAATAGCCAGCTGATGAGATTCAATCAAATCTAGGAGGCACTAAATTGACAGTACCAGAGATGTAAGGCTTCATTTTAACAACTAAGATAAAAATAAAACATCACCAAAGTATGGATGATTTCGCTTACCATTGTGGCAACTTTAAGGAGGAAATATTGTATCTATTAATGAGAGAATTATACTACCTGCATCTAATTTACTCCTTAGCCTTTCTAAACCATATAGTGAAGGGGAATGTCAGCTAGCAGCAGTAAGTTCTGGCCGGATATCTGTGGAAGAATTAATATCTATCCACTCTGTGTAGAGATGGCAACGCTACTCTCTTCAAGCACACCCCGTATAGCTGTTGATACAGGAAAAAAAATAAAAAAGTTGTTCCTGCTGCAGAACTGGTACTAAAAAAGCTTCTGTTTAAAGTAAACATGTTGAGATACTTTCGAGTGAAATGAACAACAGGTCTTGTCGGTGTTGTCAGCTCTTCAAGAAGAAATCTCCAGCTCACTAGACACATGAGCAGCAGTAGACAGGAAAGAGTTGGCAGGAGCTAAGGAAAAGCAAGTGATCTAGCATCTGTGAAGTGAGAAGAAAAAGGCATTCCCTCCCCTTTCCTGTCACCCCTCCTTCAGTGGATTCGTTGCAGCCCTGGATGGGCTCCAGGCAGCAAAGGGCAGCCTGGGTTGGGGCTGAAGCTTTGAACCCTGCTGAGCTCGACGGCTGCCAAGACCGAAGCTGCTGTGAGTGCTCAGGGAGCCCCACAGCTCGCCCTGCCCCGCTCCTCTTCGGGTAGACACGTACTCTGAACCACCACAGGACACCCATGACCTCAGCTGGGGGGTCAGCTATTTTGATTGCTTTTTCTCTTTTGTAAAAAAAGCTGTGGAAGAAAGCTGTGCATGTCACCCTCTGGTGCAAAGTTAAAGCATCACACAAAATCTGAAACACCAAAGCCAAGCTACCAAGCTTCAGGATGATCATGTGCCCAACCTTGCTCATTCTCCTACTATTTATTCTCGTACTTAAAAAACCTTCTAGATGCTTGATCATTCATATTCATAAACCAAATTAAACCAAACCCCAGATACTGGCTCAACAGCACTTTCACAAACAAGAAATGCTGATGACAAACAGTAGACTTGATCACTAGGGACAAATGATGAAAAAACATTATAGAAGTAAGTTCTTTATACTGTGATGTTGTTGTATTTTGGGAAATTAAAATTAAAAACCTTTAGTATAATTGCTGGCTTCTCTGTAAATCAGCAATTTCCTTAGTGTAATTTGACAAAACCTCCGTATTTCTGTCCAGGTCGCGATATTAAAAAATAAATAAGAAGTTTTCAGTATTAAATGATGAGGTACAAATATAACACTTTGTTTTCTAAAGCATCTTAAAAATTACATCACTCAGTAAAATTTTTCTTATTATATTTCGTTATGAACTTCTTTCCATGGAAATTGAACACCTCCTATTTTATGAAACTGATAGGTTTTATATGGCCTTAATCAATAACACTTAACATTGCTTGTCTCCAGAGCCACCCTCTACAAACCTTTCATCTGGAAACAATTTTGAAAATCAATAAAAGCAAAGGTTTCTATCAATTACAGGACTTATAAAAGGGGAATTTAATATGCTGCTTGAGCCTTCCCAATGGCTAATGTGTCAAATATCTTCAGTAAACCCAGGACATCTTAAGTTTAAGGGAGGTAGTACAGGAGAGACTTCCACTAACCTACCACTACTGCTGCTGAACACAGTAGCACACTCTGACTGTAACCTCTGCTCCATGCCATTTATAAACATCATTAAACTTCATCCAGGGCTCCTTCTGTGGTTGCTTTTTGGATAAAAAGATCTAGTCAATGAGCCTGTTTTTCATCAAAGCCATTCTCTGAGGAGGAAGAACTCCAGTGGATAGACACGCAACCAAGTCTACCCACCCTCTTCAGATTTGTCTCTTCCCTTTTTTTTTTTTTTTCTTCTTCTCTTCTCTTAAGTATTCTGCAACCTTCATTAGAAGGTCTGGTGTCAGGAAACTCTGGAAGGAAACTTCCTTCACATTCATCTCCTCCTACAAGCTGCTCTACAGATATGTCTTTGAATGTAGTGGCACCATGAATGAAATGCATTACCATGACCTCAGGATCAGCTTTTAAAAACCATGGGAATTAACTGAGTTTTTCATGGTTTAGTCAGAAGAGAGATAATCTATGCTTAACACACCTATAGTGTGACATACTAAAAGCAGGAAAGTCTTACCTTACAAGATCCAGAGGCTGGTATTTATACCACACTCCCCAGGAAGCCCAGCACTCATAGAGCAGGTGTCTGTGGTTCTCTGCCCCATGTGTTCTTATTGAATTCTTACTTCTGTAACTTCCCTAAAATACAAATCTGAACATTAATGAACAACAGCACCAAAACAGAATATCCAAGAAATCTCTCTCAATAGCAGTATGGATAACACAATTTCTACAAACTCCATACTTGTGCTCCAAAAGCTAAATATGACATTAAAAGAACAATTTCCTCTGACTTCGGCAAAATTTGAGATTATTCTTCATAAAAACAGTTGTGGTAAGTAGCGCTGAAGTCAAAGGCTGTAAACAGGAGAATCTCAAAGAGGAAATCACAGCATATTTTTCCCTTCTGAAAACATAGTGATTTATTAAAGCCAAATATTTTTTTACAGAACAGATGCAGAACAACCCTCCTTACTCATCTCTTTTTGCAAGTGATTTTTTTTTTTTCCAAAAAAAATTACTAAATGAGAACAGGCTAGATTTATATTGGATATCAGGAAAAAATTCTTCACTATGAGGGTGGTGAAATACTGGAAAAGGTTGCCCTGAGAGGTGGTGGAGACTCCATCCCCACTGGCGTTCAAGGTCAGGCTTGATGGGGCTCTGAGTAACCTGATCTAGTTAAGAAGTCCCTGCTCACTGCAGAGGACCTTTAAAGGTCCCTTCCAGCCCAATACATTCTATGATTCTATGATGTTAGAGGTAGATGCAGAATGCAAAAGAGAGTAATAACAATAATAAGACAGAGAATAAGAGATTGCACAATTAAGAATTAATTTTGTGGGAAATGTCTGTTCAAAAAGAAAAAAATATAACTGAGAAAAGTACCTCATGAAGAGGAAATGCAGCTTCATAGGAGCCATTACTGAGCAATCGATTCAGACCTAAGAATTAAAAGTATCCAGTTATTTGCCAATACGACCAGAAAAACTACTAAGTAAAAAGCAAAACTCGTTTTCATAATAAGCTGGCTAAATGATGTTTGAAGCCCACTGACAGCAAAAGATACACGTAGAAAAAAATAATATTTTATAGATTTTGATGAACTAAGATATGATACAAGCAAAGACTTGTTCAAATATTAATCGTGCTCTATCATTTATCATGCCAGATGTTTAAAGGTTCATTCCCCAAATCCATCTTCAGTGTAACTTCAGTGGAATCAGGGACCTCACACCAGGACTGAAGTTTGATCTCATAAATTATGGTTTAAGGAAGCTATCTAGATGAAAAGCTGTATTTCTTGGGAGCTGAAAACTTCAGGGAAGATCTATACATTTTTGAACCACAGGCCAGTAAAACAAATGAAACTCTTTTAATTTCTGTATGATAACAACATTGCAAAATATGTTCCGTTTATGTCTTACAAAAGCTGCTGGACTAACAGACAGAACAGGAAGAAGACAGACTGCAGCAGTACAAGACCAAAAATATACCTGAACTTGAACAAAAAGGATTGCTATTTAACACACAAAAAAAGTAATCATACACTCCACTCAATCCTTGTCCCTCCTAAATGAGAAAACAAAGAGAAAAACGAACAATTGCTGAAATGTGGGCACTTATCACTTGGAAAATCACCAAAATAGCGACTGAAGAACTATCATGCATACAAAACTAGATACTTGCACTAATAACCCGAAGCCATTGACCGAGAGGCAAAGAATCCTGATTCCTTTCCTAATTCACAGGAGAATGATAGCAGGAAAAGTGCAGCGATGAGAAGTATTAATTCAACATAAACAGCATGTTCAGCGATTGTGTTAGTATCTGCTTGGCAGAGTAGGCTTTATTCTGAAGTCTCTGGCAGAAAAGCAAAACCTGTACAGCTGAACAGAGATCAATGCAAGGTTGTGTTCATGGTAGGTACAACACAAGTAGAGGGAGCTTGGGATCTTGAGGCAGACAGGGACTGCAGCGAGTGTGCTGAATGCAATGGCTGCACACGCTGCATGAATTCTTCCCTTTCTTCTATCCCCTCTGCTCACTGTCATTGCTCAGAGCTATTGTTGCCCTCATCCCAGGAGCAGAGGAAGAAACAAGGGAAGTTCTAGGATGTTTCTATACCTCCTGAGGAAAGATGGTGTTTAAAGCACAGGGAAATGAAGCAGGCTGCAGAGTTTAAGGGGATTGTCTCTCCGTTTGTGTTGTCCAAGCCGCTATGTGGCACAGGAGCACTATGTGCCCTGTATCACAAGACTGAAAGTGGCCACTTTTACACTTCACCCCTCCTCTGTCACTCCCTGTTCTCCTGGATCTGCACATGTGCCACTCCAAAGGTCCACTCCACCCCTTATTTGAAAGTGATGCCCACAGTTATGTATGCACTGAGGACATCATTGGTTAACTCCCTTTTGACTTACAGCAGCTACAGAAATGCAGAACCTTCCTTCTCCCTTAGGGATGGACATGTATCCAGGGAGAAGCCCTCCAGGCTGAGACGTGCAGCAGCACAAATCTTCCCATCCTTCCAAATACATTTTTATGAAGCAGTAAAAGCTTTTCTGCATGTGTCTGCCTGCTTCTCCAGGGTCAGTAATCTACATATTTTTTGCTTAAGTAAATCCCTTTCTTTGTGGAGGCAATAAATACCATGTGGTCACACATATCCCTGTGAAAGTAGCCTGATACTATAGAGAAATGATCAGGTCTTCCAGGTAAAGCTCCTACAACAGCAATGGGTAAGATGTAAATGGCTCAAAATTGAGGTGATTAAGAGTCTGTTATGAGCCAGGGCAGACTTCTTTCTTTGGTGGGACCTAGTGCCTATGTTTTAAAGCATATTGCTCAGCACTTACCAATTTTGTTTTTCCCTTCTTCGTATTTCACTCTTTGTAAGATATGGTGTACAATTCTACTTCTTGTAGCATTATTGAAGAAAGTGTCTTTGTTGTGTATGATGAAGCTAGATAAAAATACAAACAAAGGGAATCTCAGGAATGTTTAAAGCAAATATTGACTTCCATTACTTTCTACAGGACACTGAAAAACCATACTATGCGAGCAAGTGCGAGGAAGAATAAAGGACACCAGAGTAAGTGAGATGATTAACTGGATGAGATGATGTCAGTAACAGTATTCATCCCCCAGCAAACAACTACATGGGGAAATCTGGAGAAAGATCAAAGCATTCTTTATGATTAGCATCACTTTTAGGTAATTCACTGAAAACTACAAAATGCTTGCACAAAAAATTTGCAAAAGCGCAAGATTTGTAAGTGCAGCTGTAGAAATTCACATTTTATTTCTATTTCAGGCTTCTTCATTATGCTTTATCATCAGGAGTCAGATGGAAGGATTTACTTGGTAAACCACTCTTACTGAAAATCCAATACTGTGCTAGAAACAGAACATATTATATACTCCTATGTTTGGTCTTGGAAGCTAAAATAGAGTAGAAAATTAGCTTTCAGAAGTTACTTGCAGAGTTATGTACGAATGTATATTCGATGGTTTAGACAGAATTGTGATGAGTCCAGGAAATTTAAGAAAAAAAATAAGCCACAAAATATATTGCACTGATTAGATTGGCTGGCTTGACATATTTTATACAGATTTCTCAATTTCAATATACATAGTCAAGGAAAACAAGATATTTTAGCATATTATCATAATAACTGGAAAAATGCAAGCAACATGTTTAGAAATATTGTTTCAAATTGTCAACTAAATACTGCTAAAAAATTCTTACATATGCTTGAGGTGTGTAGGGCTTCAGGGTAGACTATGAAAGTAATTTAGACACTTGAATAAGGAGATAAGCAGATGGAATTTCTGATTAAGCAGTCCTGTGCATATATTGAGGAAACCAAATGTTTTCAAAAATGAGGTCTTTAGTAAAAGACTGAATAGAAAGGTTCATATTTTCTAAAACACTTTGGATAGGAGGTCAGATTGTTTTCTTCAGTGTTGATGAAGAGCTATGGAATTGAATAAACTAACAAACAAAAAGGTAAAATCATGGAGATGTCATAGAGAGACCAGCCCACAGGACTGCACACTAGACAAATGCAGCTTTAACAGAGATCATCTTAATAGGGAGCTTGGCATGGCCTTATGTCACCTCCTCTTCTGCACAACATGAAGCCCACTGATCAGTTTTCCCCTCAGGTCATTTCACCCAAATGAAAGGCCTCAGTTTCAGAATGAATCTTTACCCATTCAAAATCAGACACAGCTTTGCACCTCCACAGTCATTTGGAAAAACCAAGCAAGATGTCCAACTTCTGGACTTTGAGGACTCCATATTCTCCCTCTTTATTATCAAAATTCTCTGTCGAATTTTCTGTACAAGACTATCTGTAAGTTCCATATGTTCAGCTTCAAAGGCTGACAGTAAAAACATTCCCAGAGTAAAAGTATAAAAGACAAGTTGCTCCAAGAGCACCATAATTAATGAAACCTGGTTTTCTAGAGGTTACTGTCACATGTCTCCTTTCCTGCTCCTCCCTAGATACTCACAGGTCATTTCCGTGTCCACAAATGACTCAGTACTGTACTTCTGACATCCTTACTGTTCCCAAAGTTCTGCATGTGTTCTATAGTACCTATTGAAAGTAATTTGTTTTATGCTGATTGGCTGACTACCTTGTGCGTGCTGATTTAGCAATGGGCTGCTATAAAATAACATGTACGTTTGGTGTGTCCTGGCCACTGCCTTTTCTGTGTAGGCATAATTTTGGGCCACTGTTCCTTTTCAAGCTGTTGATACTCACAGAGTAAGACTGCGCTTTACTTTGAGACAGATACACCTGTATCAAATTTATTTGAAAGTAGTCAGTATGTAAAATAAGTATTATTATTATTATTATGGGAGGATTTTGACAAAAAGGAAATACTGTCATCACATAAGTCTTAAGGAAATTAGATTCAAAACCAACCTAAACTCTGAAGCAGATAGAACAGTATTATTTCCAGCTGAAGCTGGAGCTCTGTATTAGGCTGAGAAAAATTAAAGACAGTAGTAAACCAGAAGTGAACAGTTAGTGTTTTCCACGCTTTGTTTCATTTTCTTTTAATGTCTGACTTTTTTTCTCCAAGATCTCACCATCCAGACAGCACTGAACATCAAGGAACTGTGAAGATAACTTATGAAATCAAAACAGCACAGTACTTTTCATTCTGACTTAGCTATGAGTTCCTGTGAGATTCAACTGAGAATTGAATCCCCTTATCTGGAAAACTAGCAACATTAATCCAGGTAAAACTGATAATGTTAATCTATTCTCCTTGTGATATAAGTTTATTTTGCCCACCTGTTATCATGACTATGTCATACCGCAGCTGCAGGTAGTTATTTCAACAACACTGGACAAGTAGGTTAATAGATTTTCTGCATTTAGACACTTCTATTTTAAAAAGTCATGAATGAACAAAAAAAGCAAAATAACCATTAAGCAACCTTAAAAAAATAAGAACCACTTGTTCAAACACTTCAGTCATTTGCATTCATTTGAAAACTTAGCAACTGTGTTGCTATAGCTTTTAATCTCCATGGCTGCACAGGAACAACCAGATGTGTCTGTGAAACAAATGTCAACACCTCAGTAAAATAACTACCATGAAGGACTCGACCTATTCCAGAACTAGTTAAAACACTCATCAAACATAAGTGAGTATTAGAGCTGCAGAGGATATGCCTTGCCCATCCTTTCGCCAGTAAAAGGCATCTGAGGGCAAGAAGGGGAGAGAAGAAGGAGAATATGTCCTTGAATGTTATCCAGTATTACTCATGGAGGCATGGATGCAGAAGGGAGGCTAGAGTTCACCAAAGGTGAAAAAGCAGTACAAGAATGAGTCCTCCAGATGTCCTGGACTATCCCTAATATCATTGTTTTGGGAAGGAATTACATGTGGTAAAGGTTAAAAATAACCCTTACCTGGTTTTGAATATGAAAATCCCATATCTCTTTTTCTTTTGTTTAACTTAAATACTCAAGTCATTTCTGTGAAATTGTCTGTGAAGTAGCCCCAGAAAGGGCAATATCACCATAGCTGAGGGGGCAGGGAGCTCTGGCACAGGAGACAGAAATAGGCAGACATGAGTGGGAGGCATTGAAAGGTTGAGAATGTCTCAAGTGTTACAACATCCCAGTTAGAGTTTGACATAAAATAGGGCAAAGGTAGAGAGGTTTCAACTTATCCCCTTCTACCGCTAACTTTCTCTCCCACACTTTATGGGTATTTCTTGCTCCAAAATTTTTGTGCTCCAAGGTGTGTTCTGAAAGTGGGTGATAAATCGATATTCACAGCATTGGCATCGATGCTATTTAATGGTACACAGAAGCGAATGAGGAATTCAGAGGAGAAAGACTTTCTCAGTCTCTGGAGAATCTCACCTTTCAAATTTCAGTTCACAGGGGCCAGAGCTGAAAACATTTCCATACTAGGTGGAGATAAACATTCATCAGATATTACTGAGCTATAAACTGCATAAGGCAGAGGCTTTATAGATAACTTTTTAACTCTTGTGGCTTTCAGATGGAACAGTTTCCTCAGTTGTTCTGTTTCTGCTGCCCTTGTTAGAATTCCAATATGCACAAGGGTTTGAATATTCATAAGAGCAATACAGCTTGTTTTCAGGCTCAGTATGGGTTTAGACTTTATTTAGGAGACAGCTCGTTGAAGGTTTTGATCACTTTGTGACCTCATTTTTAAGATAAAAAGTACGTAGGATTAATACACTATTATTTTTATTGTCCGAGAAGTTAATGTATAGGTAAGTAATAAAGCCAGTGATTTGTTCCACAACAGTTACAACCGTTAGCCTGGTCCTGTAAGACTTATTTGTGTGAGCTGTCCTTACACAAAAAGAAAATCCCAATGAAGATAATGAGAGCACTTCAGTCAGGAAAGGTTTCAGAGTTGATCCTTAATTAAAGGCCCTTTAAAAAAATGACATTGTAGAAATATTGCTCTTACATTAGTACTGTGACACGAAGAGTCGGTGAAGGTTAATTGCTTTGAAATTATATTTGTAGCTTTCTTAATTAGACTTTGAACTGGAGATTTCAAACTATCTTTCATGGATAACAAAGCACAGCAAAACCAACTGTTTTATAAAGAAGGCCCTTAAATTAATGTGAATTTGACCAAGAACAAGCTGCCAATGAATTCCTGTTCATATATTCTCTTTGGTAGTATTGCAGGTTGTACAGACCCTCGAGGGGTAAATTCAGCACTTGAAAGTTTGTCTAACAACCATTTGAAATAAAATGGTTTTACCTTGCAATTTATTTCAGAGAAGTAAAAGGCAGAAAAAGGTTATTTTCTGTTACATTGGTAAGATATATAAGCTGAAAGCTGAACACTCATGGTCTGGTTACAAAGCTACAAAATGAGGATGCAAGTACACATGTATCAATGTGCATTTTTTCTCCGTGGGACCCTCAGACAGTGAAGCATTTGATGTCTGACTCTCACCATACCAAAAGGTATGTTGCAGGCAAATGCTTAACTGCTGGAAGCGGTGTCAACTAAAGCACAGATGCTGTCAGAAGTAGTAATCACACTATGAGAAGTGTATTCTTTAGTACATGAAAAATGCACAAGCCTTTGCACACCCAGGTTAACCAATGGTGGCAGCTAGCTGTTGCTGGCTGAAGCAATCACAGGTTTTTACCTCATTTAACATCAGAAAAAGAAAATCATCAGCTATAGTAGCAGCAACGAGATGAGACTGCAGTATTCCAGTGAGAGTATTATCACACATCCCTGTAGTTTATTTGTTTGAAAATGGTTATATTATCATCACTTTCTGTTTATTTTCATTTTGCCTGACTTTTAAGGCTGCAGCTGACCTTTTTGTTCATCTAAAAAGGTGTTTATTAATGGCTATCAGGGATTTTTCACATCATGCGCCTAAACCAGGAACCCCTTGGGATGAAGAATGTATTAGTGGTTTTATCTGTTTCAGATCTGGCACATCACGGCCTCAAAGCTGCTGAAGTAAAACAGCAAGTCATGGAAGTGCTGAACCTCTCCTCCACCTTCCTCTGCCCTTTCCCCCAAATCACCCTGCCACCCAATTTAATTTAAATTAGCTCACTAAGGAATATTCATCTGAGGTGGAATGAGCTTTATGTATTTTTCAGGGATGCCCTGTTTCATTCAGTTTGCCAGGCAATTAAAACTTCCAGAATCAAAGAGAATTAAAAAAAAAATAAATTAACAGGAAGTTTCCATGTCTGATTGCACAAAGACTTTTTAAGAGGAAGAAACTTAGAGAACTGTGTTTCCCTGCTTATAAAACATCATTTGCAAACATATGATTATTATGCTGTAGATGTATTTAAACACAAGAACGACCATCCTAGTTCAAAACAATTCAGTGTCCATGCAGTCCTGTGCCTCACCTCCAGTGGTAGCAGCTCTCTGACTCATCCATGACATTGGGGTGAAGCAGCTCAGGGGAATGTGGTTACCAGCTTGGTAGGGATGGGATTTATTAAAGCCGATATGAGCATCAGAGAAAGCTTAAAATATAAGTCCCCTCCAAGAGACATGGACACATAACTTGAAAATCTGACAAAGATACCGGATGAGATCCTCATGTGTCACAAGGGGTCATAGTACAGATGACAATAATTCCATTAGCCTCTGGTATGCAGGGCCATTTTTGTTTAATTAATCTAGATACTGTCCTAGTCCTCCTAATTGTGTAAATTTTAAATCTCATTTTCACTGTAGTGATAAGTATTTATTTTTAAATTGCTTATTCAATTATATACTAGGTTAATATTTAATCAGAGAGTTTATTGCCTTTGGAAGAAAAGAAATGGGGGAAATAACTCCTTATATAAAGTTTGAAATCTCTAAACAGCAATTAAAAGCGTCTTCCCAGATAGTATACAGCTATTTAAGACATTGCAGCTAATTACTACTGTTACTATTCCCAACTGACTAGCAGCTCACTACATAAAATAACTAAGATGTTGTAGAAAAATAGCTAATTATTGTCATGTCTAACGGAAAACATTCTTCATATATTGTGAATTGTGCATTCTTGTCACTGATAATTTTCAGAAGAAATGCTTTGGCATAAGTAGAGCCCTTCCCAAGCTGTGGCTGCAGAAGAGAAATACTACTCAAAAGTCTTTCTTGGAAATTATCATTTTGTATTCCACACAATTCCAAAACAATGTTTGTTTCAGCCAGGCAGAGATTCTTTCCTCCAGAAAGAGATTTTTTATTACTTAAGAAATAAGATGAATTTTGGTCTTCTCTTGTATCGACAATGTTGTGAGAAACCCTATAAGGTATGACATAATCGCTTTAACAGAAAACCTGAAGTTATACTACACATCTTATAAATGTGATTCCGGCATTTTTTTCTTTGCCCCTTATGAGAGGAGGGCAGATAGTTAGTTGTGCTTCTTAAAACAAATATAGTTTTTTTCTGAAAGCCAGCTTTTCTCCACATCTGGCCCTTTCCATCTGAATGGAAAATAAAAAGGCAAGAAAGAAGACAACCAATATGATCTACTAAAATTGCAAACACTTATTGTCCATTGATATTTCAAATATATTAATTCCTATTGAAAAATGACTGATCAGACCTTACTCGTTTTGATCTTAAGTATTTTCCTCCCCAGACTTGATATTGTAAATATTGCTAGTCATCTGTCTTTCCATGCTTTTAAAAGCAGCTGTTACAAATGAAGATTCTACTCAGACCATGCTGCAAACATCACCTGTATCAAACCAGAGACTTGGATTTGAAAACTGTGTCTATATCAAAAAAGATGGGCTGTCTGTGTTCTTTGATGAGCTGAAAAAATGCCTGAGGCTACAAATAAATAAATAAATAAGGAATATCTGGACAAACATCAAACATGAACAAGCTCATATGAATATTTAAGGAATAATATTTTATAAAATTAAAAAGCATAAAAACAAGAAAGAAGGAAGAATTCTGCAACCTCCACCTATGGTATGAGGCAAAACATACACTGAGGACATGGAGATCCTACCTGAAAACTCAATGTTTGGAGATTTATACTTCCAAATTGGTTGTATTTGTGAATTATTTACTACAGGGCCATTAAGAAATTGTTCAACATGTCTTGGATAAACATTGATTTATGACAATACAGAAATCCTAGATATGTTCGACTGGCCAAAGTGCATATCTTGCTATCCAGAAATACTTGTACAATAACTAGAAAAATTCTTGTTAGTGTAATTAAAAGACTGATTATATGATTTAGGCTCCTGTGGCTTTTTCTGAAAGAACAGTTTAACATATTTCCCACTCATGTATTCTCACTTAGGATTCCAGATTTGCAAGAAAATTTTAATTTTTTGACTATAAACTTGAAACTCAAAATTTGATAAAAGCAGACCCTAGTGACTCTTTTCAGCTACTACCTTAACACAGCGCACAAGGACTGAAAGCCTTGCATTTAGTCTCCAGTCTCAGAAGACATCAAGAACTCAATGTATTACATTTTCCTTCCTCAAAAAATGGCTCTATGTCGGACGACAAGTCTTAAACAACACTGACGTCAGCCAGCTTGAGCACTGATGTGGTACTGCAAACCTCCCTGTCCTGTGCATGTTCTGTCTGAATAGACTTTGGCAGAACTGTGTCATGGAATGGGATGCAGAGTCATATCTAAAAGCTCAAGGGTAGGGAAGAGGCTGTCACTGTTATTGTAGCCTAAAGGATGATGTACTTGATGGAAGACAATATGAACTCCACAAATAACGACCCGTGACAATTATGTAGCCTCCGTTATAATTGCATTGTAATGGCAACATGGTCTAGTAACAGCACTCTAGCAAAATCTTAACTACACCAGTATGAAAATGCATGGACTTTTCTTACCACTGCTAAACTGCAAGCTAAATTATCATAACCTTATAGTAGATGGCAATTCTTCTTTTCTGCAGTTCAAGAACTTTGGTAACTACTTATCTTCACATTCCTGAAACAATATTGTGGGTCTCTGGGTGTCTCGGTTTTGGCTGGATTAATTTAATTTTCTTCTTAGTAGCTGGTACAATGTTGTGTTTTGGATTTAGGATGAGAATAATGTTGATAACATGTGGACGTTTTAGTTGTTGCCAAACAGTGTTTATACCAAGTCAAGGACTTTTCAGCTTCTCTTACTGCCCTGCCAGCAAAGGCCAGGGGTGCACAAGTTGTTGGGAGGGGACACAGCTGGGACAGCTGACTCAAATGAACCAAAGAAATATTCCATACCATATGATGTCATACCCAGTATATAAACTGGGGGGAGTTTGCTGGGGTACACTGCAGCTCGGGGATTGGCTGGGCATCACTCAGCAGGTGGTGAGCAACTGTATCGTGCATCACTTGTTTTGTGTGTTCCATTATTATTTTCCTCTTCCTCTCCTGTCCTATTAAACTGTCCTTATCTCAGTCCATGAGTTTTACCTTTTTTCCCCTGATTCTCTCCTCTATCCCACTGCATGAGAGGGAGAGAGCAAGCAGCTGTGTGGTGCTTAATTGCCAGCTGAGGTTAAACCATGACACTGGGTTAGAAATTTAAAAGCCCTGACAGTTTAAAAAAACCCTCTATCCAATTAGTAACTTTTTTTACTTGTTAAAAAGCAAGTAAGATCTTACGTAATGCAACAGTGACAACTGAATACTGAAGCTTTCATCTAATACAGAATCAGAATTTAATCAACTTTGGAGCATTTGTTACTGTTCTGGGTAGGTGACAATTATTAGTGTTGCCCTTGTGACAGTTATTGCACTTAACAGTGGGTAGAGGTGAAAGAGAAATAATTTTCTTAGTGATCAGACCCTCATCTGGCACAACTGACAGACAAATGAAGATGCCAGTCACAGTAATTGTTACATCAGTTAGTAAGTGTTGTGATAAACATAAATTAAAAAAATCTATTTCTACTCATAATTTCCCCTTGTTTGGGGATATGTGGGTGGGCATCTTTACTGCTGGCTCATTATATTCAGGTCTTTCAGCACGATATTTATGTATATCTTAGGAGAAGCATTAATTTGCACGAAGTAAGCAGCAATTTGTACAAAGTAACTGAACCCCCACGCAATACACTTCTTGACTGTTAAAGATAATTCTTTTTAACTCTACATTTCCAATTATTTGATACCCACACTCCACAAGCAACGTTTAAAACCATGTACTAACGATGTTTCCGAAATGCTCTGCTTAACTATTATACCCTGAAATTCTTGAAACAATTAAAACATCTGCACCCAACTCACTAGACGAATATTGAACAAGTCATTATATTCCAAAATTCTAGTGGCATAGAATAAGACAGACACAGCCAACAGGCTGGAGCATGACAGGAACACAAGAATCCTGTCAGAGCCAGGACCTTTGGGGAGAAGGGCAGCTCAGCCAGCATTTTATCAGTCCCTACACAAAAGAAAAGGAAGAAAATACAGCAAGCAAACCAGAAAATGTCAGGCCTGCTGGGGAGTAGAGCTTCAAAGTCTGCAATGATGCAAAAGAAGTGCCAAACAACTGCAGGAATGTTAATGAAACTAACACAGTTTTTAATATCTGCGTCCCCCCAGCCAGTTTACTAGAACATGAGCAAGGCAGAAGAATGATAAAATATTCTGGCTCATGTATGTCAATTGTCCTTCCAGCCACAAAAGATCTTTCTTATGTGCTGTAATTTTAAGGGAAGTTAAGAGTGAATATTACTCTTAATAAAAATATCAACCCAGACATCCCAATTTCTTCATTTTTTATTATTGCTGGTCTATTATCAAACTAAATTGCACCTACTCTTGCAGGGCACAATAGCTGATCCATGTTTTTGCTCAAGTATCAGAACACTCTGTAGTCTGCACTTGATGTCTACCCAGGGCACAGACATTTAGTGGAGGTAACCCTGGGAGCAGGCTTCTACTGAAATTTCCCTGGAGATTTTTGGTTTTCTGCTGTATTTAGAAAGAGACTGCTTGAGGAAGAGTTTTTAACTCCTATTGCAGTTCATAAATCCAATTCTTGAAAAATCAACCATTCAAAGTGAGGTTTTTCAAGGCATTACAACAACTGGGCTTCTCCCTGAATAGAATCACATATTTCAGATTTTTAGACTTTGAGCTGCCTGTAACTCATTGTGTCTTCTGCTACTACCCTTGTCAGTGCTGCCTATTGTTTTTGATTTTGTTTTCAGTGACTGTTTCCTATAATACAAACACTGTAAGACACCCATAAGACACCCTCTTTCTCCAAAATTTTACAACTCTGAGAATCAACATGGGATTTGAAAGTCATATGGGGCTCTTTCTGTTTTGCCTTTTGCAAGTGTGTAAAGGCTTCTAGTTGTCAAATGATTTTGTTAATGACATTGGTGCAACACTGGTGCCATTGGTATGCTTGGACAAGTGTCAGTGACAGGTCTTAACACTGACATCTTGCAAGCAGTTTTTGCCTCCATAAAAGCAAAAGACAGAGAAATACAAACAAAACTGCATTCTCTGCTTTCTTTACAGTTCTGTTTGTTCTACACTCGTAACTAGGAAAGAAATACAGTATCAGTTTATTTTGACCATCATTATTAGAAGGATTGATTTTGACTATGCTAAAGACATGGAAGTGCTAAAAAAGAAGTTTTAATCACACCTTTAAAAGACAAAGAACCACTCCAATTTTGACTCAAAAAAGAATTAGCCATTTGAGTGCTTTAGGGATGTAACCGAAATTCCAGTGAATTAAAAGAAACTTTTCTATTGATTTCCTTTAGCTTTGAGCTGGAGCCTTAATTATCAGAAATGTAGACAGACTTCATGCTCTCTCAGAACTTGCTATCTCTCCCTTTTTGTGACAAAGAACTAATTTGAAGGCACTAGTCTTTAGGACATGAACTAAGAAATTGATTTTTTCCAAGGTGAATTCAGAAGGAAAAGTTTTCATCTTCTAGTTCTGATATAATTAAATACTCACTGATGGATCCTTTGTTGGCTGAATGGAGCAGTATAGCAGTCGTTTTCCTCCAGATCTGGTAATGTCTCCTTGTCCAGTTTCATTGGCTTTCTAGGTAACCATCCTCGAAACCTGCTTATTTGTTTCTCGATCCTGCAGCACATGAAAAGTGTGAGCATTTGAGATAGCTGTTTTTTCTTCACATTATAGAGCACTTACAAAAAACCACATGCTTGTAAACTAGGCCACTTAATATTTACAACTAGAACAGATGTAATGTGGTTTTTTTTAGTTCTTCAAGCCAGACCAAATCACACATGCTGAACCTGATTATTAAAATCCAGTTTTCAGAAGAGGAGCATCTTATTTTGTCTCAACAGAAAAGTGGTTCTTATAATACGTGCTGCCATAAATCTTATTAAGTCCAGTAAGCTCTTGGCAACTCTCTAAACTTCTATTTCTCAGCTTTTCAGTTTAATTTTCAGGCTTAATTGACAATTTAGACTTTGGACATATAAACATTAGACCAACAGAGGCTGTGATAGAGAGTTTTAGCAGCTAAACCCCAGCAAGCTGCATCCCTTTACTGCTGTCTGCATGGATTCTTATCTTGAAATTTGTGCTATAAAAAATCACTACTTTGTTCATTTCATTCAACTGTAGCATCTTGCAATACTACAACATCCATGAAACCAGAATACTCAGTACATAGATTAACATGTGACTGCTATGCAGATTCTCACATCCAATGTGAAAGCAAACTAAGATCAAGTTGGGGAAAGGACTAACTTAAATGCAAATGCACTCATGCAAAGAAGCACACTGCAATGAAGGGAAAGGGAAAAGTCAGAGCTGGTTGGAGAAGGCAATCTAAAGCAAACTCAAATCCAAACTGAAATGTTATAATGAAACATATGAGTAAGATGAGATACATCTGGCACAATGAGTTCTTCTCTCTCAGAAGTTCCTCACACCTTCAGGTATGAAGGTGTTAGGAATGATCCTTGTCTGCAAAAATCATAGACTACAAATTATGGACTATGCACATGCTTCTGTCACTGGATGAATCTTCCCAGGAGTTCAGCTAAAGGGCATGAATCAACATCCTTTGAACTTCAAGTCCAGCTCTGGATAAAGTACAAGGATTGGAAACGTAGTTGCTTCTTTTCTTTGGACAGAAGTCAGCACAATAACTCTACGACCAGCAAACGCTGTGAGTTCTGCACAGTTTGAAGGGGGGGAATGCATACCCAGGCAGCTGAGTGTGTGGGAAATCATAGAATCATAGAATGGCCTAGGCTGGAAGGGACCTTGGAGATCATTTTAATCCAGCCTCCCTGTCGCCAAGGACAACTCCTCTTGACTAGATCAGGCAACACATGGGGAACGAAAGGGAATCAAACCCACGACCTTGGCATTCTTAGCACCATGCTCAACTGACTGAGCTAACCGGCCCCCAAATGGATGTGAAATTAGTACATACTTCAATTTAAAATACATGCAATATTTCCTGGAATATTCAACCTCCCATCAGGTATTTTTATCTTGGATAAGAAAGCTAATGCTAGTTTTTAAACATGGGCACATTTCAAAATTGTAACCAAATTAGCACTACTTTTTTTTTGTACCATTTGTGTATTCTTTCTATGAAGAGGGCCGGGGAGGGGAGGGGGAGGCTGTTGCAAATTTATCATGAGGACTGTTTGGAAGAGCTGGAATGCATATGCCAGTGTAACATAAGACTTTCATAAACTCTTCACTGGCGGTGTTTGCACTGGCCCAGCAACGCAGAGCACAGAGGGAGGTAGTCTGTAAATGTCTGTGCCTGAGTGCAGGCGAGATGTCAGATCCCAGAGCCTGACCAACTGTAACGCTCCAGTTGCAGCATCCAGCCAAACAGCCTTGAGCTAGTCTGTGCAGTCACTGATAGGAATGTCAAGGGAAAAGTTCTCTACAGGGGAATTCCCTGACTTTTGGCCTCCAGTTTTTCCTCTGTAAAGGCAACAAGCTTTGCATTACTGTATGTTTCGCTGGCTTAGTGACTCTGCGTATGGAAAAGGCAAGAAGAATCGGCAAGAGTTTAGTAAATATCCTGTTCCATGCTTATTTGGTAACTAAAATTGTTTGAATTTGCTAAGCTGTTAACACCCTTGCTAATCTGCAATCCTTTCCCATTCATCCTGTCAATGTGCACATTTGAGATATGTATGCTGCAGTTTTGTCACACCACGCGGGTGTGCACCAAGGCGCAGAGTGCTTTCTCGCTTAACAGCAATGCATTATTCATGTTGGCTTCTCACAGAGTCTACCCAGAATTTGACTGGTTTGCCATTCCCAAGGCTCAGATTACGTGGCATGCTCACTGAGGCTGCTGGTAAACAGGTCTGGGAAGATTGCAAAGCCTTTCTACAAGACCCAGAACATAGAGTACAGCCATGTCTAGGGAAAAAAAAAAGAAAAAGAAAAAAAAAGCTAGTTATATCCTTGGAAAAGAAAAATGACCAAACTCTTAAATTGCCTTCAGCTCACTCGAACAGTGCCACCAGCCTGTATTCTAAAGAAGCACCTCAAAAAAAGCTGAGAGAGTGGTGTTGGTGCTAAAAAACACACAGTGTTAAAAATCTACTGTGCTTTATCACTTCTTCAAAGCTAATCCATGCCTCACTTGGCCTTATGGAGAAACTTATATCTCAGCTGAATAGGGGAATGGTCTTTAGAAAACAGAGCAATCTACACAAGAACAATAAAGTGCATGGAGTGATGAGGCACTGTAGAGTTAGCCACAATGAAAGAGGAGAGTGGAAGATCTGATAATAGTCTGTTTCTTAAATTTTCTCTTTAAAAAAACTTGCTAGCCTCATAAGGTAAATAATCATTCTCTTCCTTTACACATCACCTCAAAGACAGCGTCTCTTCCACTTCAGTCCTGTCCCTGCTCTCCAAGCCTAGTCTTTACTCAGTGTCCTCTTTCTGAATATACATATCGTGCTTAACTCACGTAAAGGGTTTCTCAAATAATTTCAAAGAAACTATTTTCTCAATAGGAAGCAGGTTTTTTTCAAAGAAAAGAGTAATTTAGGAACAAAAATGTTTTGAATTGAGACTGATTTTTATATGTGGGTCAGCTTTGACAGAGCTTTATGTATATTGTAGTGCTAGATATTGTTTCAGTTTTTAACTACAATGCAGGTAATGTATAGATAACTGACACTCTTACTTTTGTCTAAAATATATTAGGAGAGTTTTGTGACTTTTTATTACTTGAAATGTTGAGATCACTAGAATTTTTCATAGAGAAAATTCAAGTCAGGTTGACAAGCTGCAAGTCACCTGCTCTGGGATTTGCCTTGTAACAAAAGTCTTTGCCCAAATGTCAATATAATGTTGGTTTAGCTCAAAAAGCGGACTAAGGTTTCAGTTACTTGCAATCTTCACTGAACTAGGAGTAGAGGAAATAGAGACATTTATTGAAGCTGTATATCTGAGTTTCACACACATGAAAATGAAGCTGAATATGTTTTCTTTTTTTCCCACTGGACCTATTCAGTTGTAGCTTTTTCTGTCAAGCAGCTACTTATAAACCTGAACAAAAAAATTGAATTTAGCCAAGTGTTCTCATCACTCAGGAACTAATATATCAGAAAAGGATCATACCTCTTCCCGTACAGACTTCAAATTGCATCTTGACTCATAAGAAAAAAAATTTAAAGAAAAATTTCATACACCATATATAAATGTTGGAAACTCCTTCCTATCTATTGCTTTAGTCAAAGCAGCCATATCTTAACTTAAATCAAGAAAAATTCCAAAGTTAACAGCCACTACAGTATTTATGGTAAGATGGGGATGGAAAGTGGGGGAGCATCAAGAAGGTTTAGAAGAATTGTGTGTGTCAGTTACCCTGTGCCAAGTAGGTAAAATGCCTTAACTCCACCAAGTGCCCATTTGGTGCTTACTAGTATAAAAAAGCAATTATTATAATGTAAGTACTCTCAAGTCAGCAGCACACTGTAATAAGATTTAATATATAAAATGCTTCGTAATATGCTCATACAGCAGAGTGATAATACGTGATTTATTTTCCCATGATTGTTCATGTAGTGACATTATCTGCAAAGGGTTACAGCTGTTTGCTCCAATATGCAGATTTTTCAGATTTCCTTCTTCTCTCTCCGAGGTTTATGGGAATGTTTCCATTGACCTCAGAGCGACACAGTATATCAAATGCTCCACCCTTTTGAAAAGTGCATCCACAGCACTGTGGTATTAAATGCCAACATATAATCTGTTTTTTGCCAAGTCTGTATATTTTTAGGCTTTTGAGGGACATTTTCTTTTAATTGTCCATGGTATGAAAAAGAAAGAGCAAACTGCAGCATTGGAAGTTTTTCATTGCATTAAGTCAAACGTAAACCAGGCATTAAACATAACCCTAAAGATATTTAATAACTGAGTGAAAGCGCTTCAAAGATTCTTGAAAAATACACTCAAGCTCAATGTTACATCGGAGATGAACTTGGTTCATTGCCTTTCCACCTACCAACAAAGTACTAAGCATCACCAAAGAAGAAGCAATAGATAGGGTATGCTATCATTATTACAAGTAAGCAAGGTACATGGAACGAGAAGAATAGCTCTAGCTGGGGAGTTTTAACCCCAAGAAACTCCCTAATGAGCTACATGAAGAGAAAGAGATACAGTGTTTGCAGTAAGACACTTATTCTTTAAAAGACTCCATCAACTGAAAAATATTTCCTTATTCCTAAAAAAAGGCAACAGTGATAAAATGAACTGCCTCTTTCACATTGCAGATGCCTTAAAAATGCAATCTCTGTTTTTGCAGATGTTCGAGCGTGTAATCACTCCCTTCACCCTTCACCCTTCCTACAAACACAGCTAATAAATGAGCTGGACCTTGAGCATAATTTTTATTATTAGGTCCAAATGAACATAAACTGGACTGGCAAAAGAATTGTACTCACCTATTCATGAACTTGTATCGGCGGTGCAGGTAATAGATTTTTCTCCTGGAAGAACAGCAAAAATGAAGCCAGTCGAGAAGAAAACCCATCGTCAGTTACAGTATGAACTAGCAAGGAAGGAAAGGAGATTGAAGACAGAAGCCTGTAAGAGGTGGAGGAAGAGACTAAAAGAGTGATTAACAGAACTGTCACAGGAAGCCACACAGACTTTGGTGGCGTATGAATTGCAAGAAGGTCATCATTTTCCTATTGTCTTCTTCTTTTCTGCTCTTTGTCATGTGTGAAAGATGGCAACCCACAGGTGTTCCTATTTCAAAGAAGCCATAAGCTGTTGCAGGAATTGTACAGGACTGATATAAATATGGATAAATTATCTCACATCCCAAGATGTGAGCAGTACCTGATGCCGCAATATGCCATAACACATGCACTACCAACTGGGATCAGTGCTTGCTGTCGTGGTAGCATCCCTTGAAAGAGGATATAGGCTACACAAGCAAATGAGTATGTGCTTTGCCTCCTCCCCCCACCCACATTATGCAGCCTCTCCCTCTGCCTCTCATACAGGCTCAGTTGATTCCTGATGTCAGTGCAACAAGCTGTGTGGGAGCACACAAGTGAGCAGACAAGGGTGCATGAGCAGAGGCATGCTGACCACAGTCTTGGCCTTTTTCTTGACCAGCCCTGCAGGGCAGAGCGGCCCCATAACCGTCCTGTGTAGATCCAGAACAGGGAGTGCACCCGCTGTCCCACTCTGCTGCTAGCAGCACTTGTTCTCCTCTTATGTGCCTATAAGACCACAGCTGCCAGGATTTCACCCATCACCTTCAGCAGAGAGACTGTATCTTTGTGAGAGTTAAGAAAATCTGAGAGCTTTTAGGTGTGATACTGGTTTTAGTGTGGGACTGATACTCTTACTGGAAGATTTGGGTGCCTGCCTGAACTCTGGTTATGTCCTCCAAAGGTTGACTTTGTCATCTGCTGAAGGTCATTGCTAAATCAAGGTGGTTTCCATCTTTTCTGAGAGGTTCCATCATGTAATGCTGAACTTCACCACTTACGGAAAATGGAGGGCTCACACCACACATATTCTGAATATTCTTGTATATTAACTGTGCTGTAGGAATGCTGATAGTGCTGATAATGCCTTGGAAGCAAGCGTGGTTGGCAGCTTTCTAAAATAAAACAGCACTGATGTTTTATAAACTATAGAAAAAAACCCTGGCTAGTATTCCTAGAATTTAGAATTTAAATAATGCATAATATTTTGACATTATGTTTGTAATTGGTGTCCTTATTGTGACAGTGAAGTGAAATTTTCAAAACAATTTCATGCTGGTGAGCCTCCCTTGGCCAACTCGTCCACAAGATAGTGTTATTTATCTTGCTCTACTTATCAGGAGCCGAGAAAGGTCAAAGCTAAGTTCTTCTGAAGATGCCATCCACTTGATTTTGCTTCAAATATTCAGAGGCATCCATTGTTTTGGCAACCCTGCTTTGAAACAGTAAGAATTTTATTCACTGATGCGTGGACCTTGACTAATTGCAACCCACGATATTGGGAGCTGTAAACAATCAGCAGTTCTTAAAACCAGGACCTAGGCAATGGCACCTGGAAACAAGCAGTCCACACTACTGGGCATGTTGTAAAATGCTGGTCCTTGTTTTTAAGTGGTAAATAGTATTGTTGCTCTTAAAATAAATTTTAAGAGCCTGCCCAGCAGGCATTAGTAAATCACCATAATTTCCTTCTAATGACACTGTAATAATTCTCTCTCTGTAGATGTGGAAAGAATGAAGCCATGGTCCTGAAACAGGTCAAGAAACTGTTAGTATATTTGATGCTTTCTGTATAATCTGAATGGCATCCACTTTGCTGTATCTGCTCAGAGATAGATTTCAAAAAGAGTCTTTAGAATAGGAAAAGAACAAGCTGCTCACAGTGGCTAAAATCCGAGTTCCTGGTATATTTCTTAATCATGAAACCTTATCCTCTTACTAGGGCAGGTTCATCTCAGAGAATGCCACAAAGTCAAAGGAGGCACACTCTTGGTCCAGCCCACTGTTTCTATAGCTAGAACATTTCTAAAAAAGAATATTAATATCTTGCAGTGGCTTGTGACAGCTTTTATATTTTTCTCTTTCACACTAAAAGCACAAGAAAGAACAGTTGAAGATTTGCTGTGAAAATTTTGTCTTTAATTCATATCCATTTTTCCTAGCAAGTTCTGTACTGCTATAGCTTGTTTTATATCAGAAGCATTTTTCATCCTTAAGTAAGAAGAAAGCAGAAGAAATCCTACAAAGGACACCAACTCACTAGTGGTGTATTCTGGATCTGATCCTTTTCTTGTTCAGGAGTAATTCCATTAAAATCAATGGAGTTATGTATCTATAAACTCCGCTAATTGAAAGAAGAATCAAGACCTCTCAGTTCATGGGTTTTTGGTCAGTTCCAGTGGAAGTCTTTACACTATATGAACAGTTCTGATAACCAGCAGAGTAGAATCAGTGTTTTACAAAGAAAATTTAATATCTCAACATGCAAATAATATTAAATAAATGATAAAAATAATCTGAATGACAATGTGGAATGAATTTGGTTATCAGTAGCATTTCAATTAATTTCTTTATTATCTCCCCAGAAAAAAAGCTTTTATGGTCTGAATTGCTCTCCTGTTAGATGGAGTGCTTATTTATTACCTGTATTTCTGTAATTACACACTATACAAGCAATTTACAGGTGCTGAACATACCAGATACGTCCAACAGACATGCACCTTCTGTGCTGCCTTACGTACCTGGATCTTCTTGACCTCCCATTGATTTCAATGAAATGTCCATTTAAAAAACAGCAGCGCACAAGTATGCAGGGGGCTCCAGCATTGAAGGGGTTAAAGGGCCTAAGGATAGAATACCCCATGAAAACAGCTGCACTGCTACAGCTCACCTTAATTTCAAACCACTATTGTACTGAAATTGCAGGCATTAACAAGAAACAGCAATGAATATGGCATCTAAGGTACTCCATTTATATTTTCTAAAGATGTATGGTATGTTATAGAAGAGCTTTTCCATGTGCATTTTGGTATTATTATTACATTAGTTTTACAGCATAGTGTGACTCTGGAGATTGAGACAAAATACAACTACACCTACCTGAAAGGCATTCTTACATTCATGAGTTCAGCGTATTTGCCCAGGACCTCCCAAGGGGCATGCAACTTCACGAAGATGATGTCACTGTTTGTTAGAGATGACTGCAAAAGAAAAACAAAACAGCCACCACGGCTTATTTCTTCAAGTAAAAAAAAAAAGAAACTGTGGCCAGTGGTCAATATCTGTTTTTCTGGTCTTGTGTCACCACTCCCACTGATTGTTCCTCATGATACTTGTTCTCTATAATGGAATGTAGTAGTTCTATCAGTATCTTGTCAACTTACCCATAGCACAAGAAAGATATGGACTTGCTGGAGCATGTCCAGAAAAGGGTCACAAGAACGATCAGAAGGCTGGAGCACCTCTCCTATGAAGACAGACTGAGAGAGTTGGGGTTGTTCAGTCTGCAGAAAAGAAGGCTCCGAGGAGACCTTATTGTGGCCTTCCAGTATCTCAAGGGGGCCTACAAGAAAGCTGGTGAGGGGCTTTTTAGGATGTCAGATAGTGATAGGACTAGGGGGAATGGATTAGAGCTAGACATGGATCAGTTCAGATTGGACGTTAGGAAGAAGTTCTTCCCCATGAGGGTGGTGAGACACTGGCACAGGTTGCCCAGAGAGGGGGTGGAAGACCCATCCCTGGAAGTTTTTAAGGCCAGGCTGGATGGGGCTCTGAGCAGCCTGATCTAGTGGGAGATGTCCCTGCCTATGGCAGGGGGGTTGGAACTAGATGATTTTTAAGGTCCCTTCCAACCCTGACAATTTATGATTCTATGAACTTGGTTTCCTTCTGATTTCCTCAAAGCCATGCTGTGACTCCCTTCTGGTCTGCATGTGAGTTTCCTTCACATGGAAAAGAAGACACAGAGGAGAGGCTGACATGTAGTTGTGGGTTACCCAAGTGTGGAGTGGAAATAAGACCGGTGGGTAAATCTGGGTCTAGAAGCTTGGTCCTGAACTTCAGCTAAAAAAAAATGCATAGTCAGAATCCCATTCTCCCAATTGACCTGTTTTTCTGCAGTCACAGAGAAGCTCAGATGCATGGAAGCACATCTAGGAGTCAAGAATAGTTTCTATGACAGTGCAGTCTTACTGTTATTGCCCCATGTGGAGAAATAATGATGTCCCATCTATGGTCTCTAGCATCCCTTCCTCCAGCTTCCCTCTTGACCACATGAATTCTGAATGTTAGAACTAGAGCCAGCAGGAAAAAGAAGATCCAATGTCACTCACAGCTTAATATTAGCCCAGAAAGGTTGAGGGCCACAACTTTGTGAGCAAGATTTCTTCACAGTGCTACCATCTTTATTTCTATGGGTTGTATGTAGTGTGAAGAGAGCTTTTATGTAGGGTATGCACACCAGAATGGCTGTTACCTAACAGAAGACTGTCTGGTGACAAGTGGAGAATATGCAGTAAAGAGAAGAAGGGGAGAAATTGAACTCTCTTTGTGTGCAGGAGAAGAAATAGTGCTTTACAAGAAAGTACAGCAGGGTTGGATGAAGCTGACATGAGAACAACCAGCCACATGCTCATACTGGAAGATGATTTGTTCAAATTCTAATGAAAATCAATGAAATTCTCATAAAATTGCATACATTTAGACAACAGAATGCATTACATTTACAGGGACAACTACAACAGGCTGAGTTTGAGGAATACCCAGGAAAAAGGTAAAACTGTATGGGGTATGAGAAAAGGAAAGTGTGAAGCCTGGGAAAACTAGGCAAAAAAAAATGTTACTTGGCTTCCGAGATGACTTCCTATTTTTTAGTCATTGTAGTATATTCAGTGTTTCTCACAATGAATGTTTCTTGCATTCTTGGTTAACACAACTTACTAGGAGTTCTTAAATATAATACTCTTTATCTGGAAGCTACAGTGACAGCTCCAACAGTTAAGGTATATATGTAGGATTTTCTTTAGCATGTGAAAAAAAAAGAAAAAAAACCTAGTCACCTCAGAGTTAATGTTTTTTAAACAAGTAGGATATAATAATCTTCAGAAATGGACACAGGGAAATATTTGTACAAAAATGGTATGGTGGTTGCATGAAAAAAATGGATTTAGTGCGTAAGGGAATAAGTGACTTTCTGATATTAAAACAAAAAAACCCCACATGCTGTTCTTTTGCTGAAGACTTTCTGAAAAATATTTCAAGATGAAATGATGTAATAGCAACAAAATGCCTCTAAGAGACTTACTTCAGAGATAATGAATTTGGTTGTACTCTTTTCATTGGCTTTTATAGACTCTGAATCAGGTCCCTAATGGTGTTTTGCTTTACATGTATATTCTAGAAATTACCTTTTATTTTCCCATGAGACTTTGGGAAGTAGATACCACAAAACCAAGACTAGGTTGTAATACTCTAAAAATTTCCTGCAAACTACTCTCTCAAAGATAAGGTTAAGTCAGTAGTGGACTGGCAATTTTGTCCTAAACAGCTTGGAATAAAAAAAAACCAACAAAAAAACCCCATGAAACCTCAAAAGAATCACCTAATAAGCCAAATATACAGAAGGAAATTGTGGTTCTGACAAACCAAGAAAATCTGAGAAATGGAGGAAATTCATTAAAATAGCCTGCAAATTTATTGATGGCTGTTAAATAGGAAGCTTACAGGCCTTTTCCAGCATTTTGTAGTTTAAGCTATGCTAGATATGGCAGCCACAATAAGATGACCTGTGGAGATGGTGTTTCACAAGTGGACACTATCTTCATCTGCATTTGATTTCTCATACTACATGTTTTCACACAGAAACATGAAAAACTTCCATATAGCTATCAGAAATATAAATACAGTTGTTTAAACAGTATTTTTTACTCAACACCTTTTAATGTTATTTTACTGGCTTTGTCAAGAGGAGATCTAGTGAAAATAGATTTGAGAGATTCATTTATTTTCAGAAGAAAGAAATAATAATGCTAAATTATTACTATGGAAATCCATTGCTTTTGGGCTTGCTCATGTTAAGCATTTGTAAAAGAAAGCACTAAGAAAGCCTGAGAAAAACAAGATTAGAAAGAGACATATCCAGTTGCAGGAGTAATTGAATAAAATGTCACATTTTCTTAATCTAAGTAGAAAACACCTAACCAAAATACCTGAAAAAAATCAAGAGCACCATCTTAGTTACAAAAATACTGTAGCAAATGGAATCTGCTGAACGCTCTTTGTTAGATCAGTATTTAGGCACAGTATCCTTCAGCTTCTAAAATGCTTCATTTTGACGAGAGGAACATTTTTTTTGTTGTAATTGACTTTCGAGGCTTGGCTCATTAAATAATTTGGAGAAGTAAACTCAATTTCACATTTTGGGAACATGCAAACAAAAATCAATGTAACGTCGCTCCCCTTGGAAATTTTAATAAGATGACTATTGACAGTAGCTGTCTGCTAGGAAGTGATGTTTAGATAGTGAAGAAAGAAGAACATAGGAATGAAGAAGACAGACAAAGAGCTAAAACACTTTGCAAACACAAAAATGGAATAAGTGTTTGGAAATAACCAGATGTACTAGTGCCTATAGAGTTATCACCATATGATAAATGCCAAGCCACCAACTTTCAAATAAATTGGTTGTTTCAAACTGTTTTCTTGAGGAAGTATATCCATAGCAAAAGAGATTTTCTTCTGGTCAGTCATAACACTCTTAATCATCTTCAGAGCAGTGCAAAGCCAGTGGGACAAGAGAATTAACAGACTCAGGGAATCGCAGACTAGGTTGGAAGGTATCTCTAGGTGTCAACTGGGCTAATTCTCTAGCTAAAGCATGGCCAACTTACACCAGGTTGATCTGGGGCTTGTCTCATTGAGTTCTGAATATCTCCACAGGCCAATATTTTTCAGCCTCTGGGCAATGTACATATTGAAATTGGCTGGAGAGAAGAATACTTGCTATAGGAGAGCTGTACACTTCTCCTGAGTAATGTTGATTGAAAACTACAAGTTTCTAGACATGAATATTCATGAATATTTTAAATGTTCAGTGCAAAGATGGCAGTCTCGTTTCTTACAAGAAATTTTTTTAATTATCATTCTGATTGAGAAACACTGGTAAGATGTATTTAAAGTAACAAAACCCAGATCATCAAACCAAGTTTCTAGGGTAGAATTCAGATCACCAGAGTCTGGGTTATAGACAGTAGAGTGTTCAAGTGCCATTAATCTACTATTTTTCACAAGTTGTATTTTTTTCCCTCCTTCTTTTTCCCATTCCCCAACCCCCTTTTACAGCTGGAAATCTTATTCTGTAATTCCTGAAAATATTAAATCAGTATCTGTTAATCATAAGTTTCTATAGCCTACATTTCTGCATCACAGATATACAATAATTCTTAACCTTTCTGGCTTCCCTGACAAATCACTTTAGTACCCTATCATTGCTGCCAACCCTAGAATACAGGCCAAGTATTATAGACTTGCCCTTCTGGAAAGACTACCTTTCTCTTTAACCACTACCTTTTCCACAGACATTATATTTCCCGAAGAATACAAATTAACCACAAACATGCTTAAAACCAAAGCTTTGACTCTTCTCCAATAAGACTCTGTAAGATGTGAAAAAGACTAAATTAGGGGACATTTATGTAACTCCAAAAGTATAAGCACCTCCTTTGGTGAGTTACAGTCATCAGCTAGAACAAGGAAAACTTGTAAAGGGTCAGTTGGCATTCTCCAAGAAAGGCACAGAGTGGTGTTAACTGCTGTTCAATTTAAGTGCTGGCTACTAAAGTCACATGTACTCCTATAGGCATTTTAACTCCTTTTGACAGCAGAATTTCAATATATATACTCACTATTGACCTGACTTTGCTCGTTCTGAAGTTATCATTGTTAGTCTGAATGGAAGCAAAGTTATGCTGACATTGAACGTCTTTTGAAAAGTCCACTTTTTGCTGTATTTGCAAGCTGCCTTCCAGGATCAAGACTGGAGATTAGTGCCTTTTTTCAAATACCCTCTTGAACATTCTCTTCCAGCAGACACTTTGTTTCATTATCAATAATATTGTCAAGTCATTTTAAGACAAAACCAACTGTAGGACTCACCTAAGTACAAGCATTTCTTGAGTCTAAAAGTTAACAAAGTTGAGAAAAGAGGTTCATAGCATATAACCTTGAAGAAGGATAAAATTACAGTGTCTCCAACTGAATGGTGTAATTGTTTATTTGCCTTGAGGCTACTAGACAGGCAACTGCAAAAAAATTACAATGCTCTCATTTATCTATGCATATCAGCAGGTAAAAGAAATCAGGATCTACCATGATAGTGTTTTCCCTATCATAGTTTAAGAGAAAAATACTCAAGACTGGGGCTTTCCTCACCTTTTGAAGCCTTCCTTATACAAGTAGAAGGAAATAAACAAGATTTTGAAACAGATCCAGCAAGCTTGGTTACCTTAGCAAGACTCTGCAAGGCAAGTTAATAAGCCAAAACAGGAAGTGTTTCATAATTTCTGTCAAACATAGCTTGTTTCTGTTAAGACTATAATGCAGAAAAAGCCAGAAAAGGAGAAGAAACCAACATTTTTCCTCTAATAAAAACTCTCTTTATAATCAAGCTTCATATGACATCCAAGTGCAGAGTAGTAAATAGTAACTGCTACAGGTGCCACTGTTTTTGAAAATTAATAGCACAGATTAATTTTCTATGTGGCGAATTAAGTGGAAACCCAAAATGCAGCAAATTTTACTTGATTAAATCATTCTTCCTCTGCAAAACCAAAGTAAGTGTAAATTCACTAGAGTAATTCCATAGGACTGAAAAAGTAGCATTAACATGCTGCCAATATTTTGAAAAGTGCATACATTACCACTGGGTAATTACTTAGATACTGTCAATGTGTATCCAGTTTCAGGGAAAATATTACATACTTAAAAACATTAACCTCCACGTTCATGTATCAGAGCAATCTAGTAAATAATAGTGCCAATATCTTTCATATATATACTCTCAACCAAAGTACAGGT